>NW_028157554.1:0-2500 GCF_964263955.1 Coregonus lavaretus
GGGTGACGTGTTGTTGATTTCATGTTGAATTCACGTTAGTTGATAACTCAACCAAATGTAAATCAAAACTAGACGTTGAACTGACGTCTGTGCCCAGTAGATTCTCTCTCTCCCTCCCTCCTTCTCTCTCTCTGTCAGGCCAAATACAGTCCGGTCTGGTCTGATCAATGTAGTTTAACCCTTGTGTTTTACCCATGAGGCAGCTGGGCAGACAGAGAGGGGCAATTATTGAGTAATTAGTGACTCCTTGAACCAATCTGATCCCACAGCAGGAGCTGAAGAGAGAGAGCAAGAGAGAGCGAGAGTGTGTGTTTGTGTGTGTGTTTTGGAGGGCGAGGGGTGTGGTGGGTGTTTTTTTGTGTGTGTGCGAGGGGAGTGAGGTCTGTCTGTGTGAGTGGGTGGGGTGTGTATGTGGGAGGGGAAGTGGGGGGGTCCCATTAACGGTTAGCTGCATGGGGGTCCCATTAACGGACGTGGGGTAGATAATCCAATTTACAGAAAACAAAGAGAAAGTGTGTGTGTGTGTGTGGTGTGTGTGTGTGTGGGGGGGGGGGGGGGTTGGAGGGACAGACAGATGGGAACCAGACGCTCCGACTGTGACCCACAGACACACTGACTGACATGGAGCACACACACACTTGTACACACACACTAAACATGCAGTATTCATGAGCAACATAAGCTACACCAGTGGCGCTAGAATAACTAGAGTACAGCTTCCACAAAGACATAGGCCCATACTGGAAGTCAAATTGATAACACAAATCCCCTAGTTAAATAATGCACAATGGTACAGGAGCTCAATTGAGCTTAGTGTTTTAAGCTTTCCATGGTACAGTCCCTGATACATACTGAGTTAAATAGTTAATGGGAGTACATCTGACTAAATCCTTCTAATATAGCACTGGCTGACACACACACACACACACACACACACACACACACACACACACACACACACACACACACACACACACACACAGCAGGAGTGGGAGCCCCTCATTATGAAAAGAACCAGCAGGATACCCTACTCAACCCTTTATTTTCTGCTCTCCTTACTTTGTATTTCTTTCTCTCTCTCTCAATTAAAAAATGTTTCTCTCTCTCTCTCTCTCTCTTTCCCGTGTTGTCTCCATATCTACTGTCGTATTCTGGACATCAAACTGAGTTTTTCAATCCCCTGTCTGCCTACCCCTCAGACTCTCCTGCTTTCATCCCTCTCTCTCAAACAGCATCTTAACACCCACAGGGCATCCTGTCTCTACTCTATCTCCCTACATGTGTGAATGAATGTGTTTCTCAGTCACTATTAATAAGGCCTCTCTCTCTCTCATTGACTCCAAAATGGACCTACTCACTGATAACTGTTACTGTTTCATTACTGTCTGTCCCACTCTCATCCAAACAGTGCCTTCAGAAAGTATTCACACCCCTCTACTTTTTCACTACTTTGTTGTGTTACATCCTGAATTTAAAATGGATTAAATTGAGATTGTGTGTCACTGATCTACACACTATACCTCATAATTTCAAAATATAATTTTGTTTCTAGAACATTTTAGAAATGAATTTAAGAATTAGAGATGAAATGTTTTGAGTCAATAACTATTCAACCCCTTTGTTAGGGCAAACCTAAATAAGTTCAGGAATAAACATGTGCTTAACGAGTCACATAATAAGTTGCATGTACTCATTCCTCGTTCAATAATAGTGGTTAATATGATTTTTGAATGACTAGCCCATCTCTTTACCCCACATATACAATTATATGTAAGGTCCCTCAATCGAGTCGTGAATTTCAAGCACAGATTCAACCACAAAGACCAGGGAGGTTTTCAATACCTCGCAAAGAAGGGCACCGATTGGTAGATGTGTATAAATAAATAAAACAGATGCTGAATATCCCTTCGAGCATGGTGAAGTTATGAATTACACTTTGGAAGGTGTATCAATACAACCAGTCACTACAAAGATACAGGCGTCCTTCCTAACTCAGTTGCCGGAGAGGAAGGAAACTGCTCAGGGATTTCACCATGAGGCCAATGGGGATTTTAAAACAGTTACAGAGATTAATGGTTGTGATATGAGAGAAAACTGAGGATGGATCAACAACATTGCAGTTACTCCACAATACTAACCTAAATGACAGAGTGAAAAGAAGGATACAAATACAGAATACAAATATTCCAAAACATGCATCCTGTTTGTAATACTGCACAAAATGTGGCAAAGAAATGAACTGTTTGTCCTGAATACAAAGCATTATGTTTGGGGCAACACAACACATCACTGAGTACCACTCTTCATATTTTCAAGCATGGTGTTGGCTGCATCATGTTATGGGTATGCTTGTCATCAGCAAGGACTAGGGAGTTTTTTTGGATAAAAAGAAACGGAATAGAGCTAAGCACAGGCAAAATCCTAGAGGAAAACCTGGTTAAGTCTGCTTTCCAACAGACACTGGAAGACACATTCACATTTCAGCAGGACAATAACCTAA
>NW_028157553.1:0-70000 GCF_964263955.1 Coregonus lavaretus
ACTGGGTCTATACCCAAGAAATAGTTTTGAGTCCCAAATGGCACCCTATTCCCTGTTTAGTACACTACTTCTGACCAGGGCCAATAGGAATTAGAATAGGGTGCCATCTGAGGCAGCCTTAGATAACAACACATTATCCATTTATAGATGATCAAGTTTTGACATACAAAAGCTTCAACATGTGTAAGGAGATATCTAATGTAACACGTGTAGCTTTCTAGCACATATTCTTGTTCTACAGGATAACCTGTTTTTCCCCATTGACACCTAGCTTTGTGCACTCAGAAGTTGGTTATTTTAAAGCCACATAACATCTATTCCCCTTCGTCTTACTTTCTTCTGTGTGTGTTTGTCCTGTTCTGTTGCGAATGGTTTCTAAAAGCCACCTCTCTTTATCCTAACCGCCCAGCAGTGAGCTATGGAGTAGACGAAGGTAACGCTGCCTCTCTCGATCTGTTTGTCTCTCTGTTTTTTATGTCTGTAATTGTTCTTGTGTACTGTACTAGAACGGCTCATTCAACTCTTCTACTGGAGGTATTTCATAAGTTTAGTAACCTACTGGTCATCTTAAAATCAATTCAATTCCCTCTAAAATCAAAGTTTGCCAGACTTTTCAGATTCATCCATACGCCTCCATCCCAAATGGATAGGAATTGTTTCATTTCATCAGCTTAGAGGGAACTGGTATTTTTCAATCCATTCAAACCCTTGAAAAACGTTGAATTTGAAGTGAACTATCACTTTAATACTGTTTGCTGAACCCAAGTAAAATATCTCGCTAGCTGTGAGATGAAGCAATCTCATCCATTCAGTACCAGAGTTGAAAGCGTCTTCAATAGTGATTGTTCAATTGGCTTATTTATTTATTTTTCATGTTGATGTGTTTCTTCCTTGGTTTTTCTTTAATTTCACCATTGCTTGAATGTTTTGTTGTGATATTCCATTTATAATTTTTTTGTTATGTGTCTGTCTGAAGAGAAATTGTGCATTCATCTTAATTGGATAAGAGGGTCTGGTAAATTACTAAAATGGATACAGTCCATCAAACCAAAGTGGTAGCCTGTTGTAATTTCAAATGCACAGGGAGGAACCAAATATATTGAGGACTATGTCTGTTGACATCACCACAGCCTGATCATTTTCTGTTGCAGTGTGTATGTCATTGCCTGGTGGTGGGTGTGAATTGCCTTATACAGATATATACAGTATTTCATACAGTATTACCGTCTACTGCAGTGAAAATACAGCCAAGGCTTCTTGCTGTTATTATTAACAACCAAAAAAGGCCTCATCAACACACACACACACAGATCATCTTATTGGTGAGTCATTTTCCCTGTAAGAGTCAGTGTAACTAACAGGAGTTATCTCTCCCTCCCCAGCCAGGGACTATGAGAGTCAGTGTAACTAACAGGAGTTATCTCTCCCTCCCCAGCCAGGGACTATGAGAGTCAGTGTAACTAACAGGAGTTATCTCTCCCTCCCCAGCCAGGGACTATGAGAGTCAGTGTAACTAACAGGAGTTATCTCTCCCTCCCCAGCCAGGGACTATAAGAGTCAGTGTAACTAACAGGAGTTATCTCTCCCTCCCCAGCCAGGGACTATAAGAGTCAGTGTAACTAACAGGAGTTATCTATCCCTCCCCAGCCAGGGACTATGAGAGTCAGTGTAACTAACAGGAGTTATCTATCCCTCCCCAGCCAGGGACTATAAGAGTCAGTGTAACTAACAGGAGTTATCTATCCCTCCCCAGCCAGGGACTATGAGAGTCAGTGTAACTAACAGGAGTTATCTCTCCCTCCCCAGCCAGGGACTATGAGAGTCAGTGGAACTAACAGGAGTTATCTCTCCCTCCCCAGCCAGGGACTATGAGATCCAGAGAGACAGGATAGAGCTGGGACGCTGCATCGGAGAGGGACAGTTTGGAGACGTCCACCAGGGAGTCTACAACAGCCCGGTAAATAGTACTGCAACTGTCTGGCTAAATGCAGCCAAAGCATCTCCCCTATCACCCTCAGTCCTCACGTGTTCCTTTCAATTCTGTTTAGGTTACTGTCTACCTAAACACATCTGGCCTCTTATTTATGGTCAAAATTGTCATGATATTGTCCACTACCAGTAATGCACACAAACTAATCCAATATTTTCTCAAATTTCTCTTACAGGAGAATCCCACTCTAAACGTGGCCATTAAAACATGCAAGAACTGCACGTCGGACAGCGTGCGCGAGAAGTTCCTTCAGGAAGCACGTGAGTGTGCTCAGATGTTGTGCTGCGTCACTGTAATGGGCCTGATGATGACTGCAGCTGCTGCTGGTTGCCATGTACACACACACGCTGCCTGATGGTAGTCTCAGGTTGCTTTGCTCATTGGGTTTACACGGTTCACAGACTGTTGAGGGAGTGCACTAAGTAGAGAATAGGATGCCATTTGACTGTACCGTTCGTTACCCCCTGTATATAGCCTCGCTACTGTTATTTTACTGTTATTTTACTGCTTTTATTTTGTACTTATCTATTGTTTACTTAACACTTATTTTTCTTAAAACTGCATTGTTGGTTAAGGGCTTGTAAGTAAGCATTTCACTGTAAGGTGACCTGTTGTATTCGGCGCATGTGACAAATAACATTTTATTTTATTTTATTTGGGACTCAACTATTGACAGTGTTTGAACAGAGGCGTTTGAGCCCCCATGTGTTAGACCTATCCCAGGGAGCCTTTTCTCTCTTTTCTCTTTAGTTCTAAACTGTTCTGTGAAATCCTCACACCCCATTGATGTGTGTGTTCCTCAGTGACCATGCGTCAGTTCGACCACCCCCACATAGTGAAGCTAATCGGTGTGATCACAGAAAACCCAGTGTGGATCATCATGGAGCTGTGCACGATGGGAGAGGTGAGGCGACCTGGAGGTTAGGTTGGCACTGAGCCATTCAAACACAAAGTATGTTTGGATCAATACCTACAGTATGTATTGCAAAGGTGTTATTGGAGTTCTTGTCATTCTTGTAATAAATGGGAGAACACAGAACGCAAGAACACATTTGGAAACGGGGCCAAAGTGTCCTCTATCATTCCTGCTGTCATCCCTCTATCTCTGTCAAAACACTCTATCATTCCTGCTGTCATCCCTCTATCTCTGTCAAAACACTATAATTCCTGCTGTCATCCCTCTATCTCTGTCAAAACACTATAATTCCTGCTGCCATCCCTCTATCTCTGTCAAAACACTATAATTCCTGCTGCCATCCCTCTATCTCTGTCAAAACACTATCATTCCTACTGTCATCCCTCTATCTCTGTCAAAACACTATCATTCCTGCTGTCATCCCTATATTTCTGTCAAAACACTATCATTCCTGCTGTCATCCCTCTATCTCTGTCAAAACACTATCATTCCTGCTGTCATCCCTCTATCTCTGTCAAAACACTATCATTCCTGCTGTCATCCCTCTACCACTGTCATAACAAAGAGGATATCTTGTATCTTATCGATGTTTTCATCTCTTCCAGTTGAGGTCCTTTTTACAAGTAAGGAAGTACAACCTGGACCTGTCAACGTTGATCCTGTTCTCCCACCAGCTCAGCACAGCCTTGGCCTACCTGGAGAGCAAACGCTTTGTTCATAGGTAAGACCATGACCCACTTTAACAGCCGTTATTTAGGTTTACAGAGACAATATAAAATGACGTTTTTGACACTTTCTAATATATTTTTTGGTGCCAGGCTGTCAAAATCCTCAGGTTTTCCAGGATTCCTACTCATTGTGTATATGTATGCGTGTATCTCCTCAGGGACATTGCTGCCAGGAATGTGCTAGTGTCTTCCACAGACTGTGTGATGCTGGGAGACTTTGGCCTCTCCCGCTACATGGAGGACAGCTCCTACTACAAAGGTACAAACCATAGAGAGAGATAGAGGATTCTAGTGCCTAAAAGCCTGTTTTAGCATGGGCAGTGCCATAATGGGTCAGATACAATGATGCAATGTCTATCTAAGTCTATGGTACAAATGTACGGGATTCCAGGCTGATATTTTACCACCATCTGGTGGTTGTGAAAGGTATTGCAGGCTGAAGTTTCCCCTTGGTACAAATCTAGGATCAGCTTCTCCTCCACCAATCCTAACCTTAACCATTAGTGTGGGAAATGCAAAACTGACCCAAGATCAGCGTCTAGGGGAAACTTCACCCTACTCCAAATGTTGATGCTTGTAAGCGCTTACAACTGATCAGACTAACACAACAACAACATGGAACAAAATAGGGTACATATGATGAAATCACTTGTAGATGAGTTGATGCATTTGACTGTCTCTATTGCTCAACTGGTTTTTCAGCTTCCAAAGGGAAACTGCCAATCAAATGGATGGCTCCAGAGTCCATCAACTTCAGACGCTTTACCTCAGCCAGCGATGTGTGGATGTTTGGTGAGTTTGGCAGCTACAAATAACGCTCATCTAGCGATCAACTCGTGTGTGTGTGTGTGTGTGTGTGTGTGTGCGTGTGTATGCGCGTGCGTCTGTATGTGTTTGTTTCTGTCTGTCTGTGGTGTTATATCTAGAGCCTGTCCTAACAGTCTTTCCCCTCCCCTCCAGGTGTGTGTATGTGGGAAATCCTCATGTACGGTATCAAGCCCTTCCAGGGGGTAAAGAACAATGATGTCATCGGGCGGATAGAGAACGGAGAGCGTCTGGCCATGCCCCACAACTGTCCCCCCACCCTTTACAGCCTGATGACCAAGTGCTGGGCCTACGACCCCAGCAAGAGACCCCGCTTCACAGAGCTCAAAACCCAGCTCAGGTCAGTAACCCTGAGGGGAGAAGTTCAGGTCATGCCAGTGTTCTTTTACATACGTTTTCCCTCCTTTATAACTCTGGAAGAATGATGTTCAACATTGCTACTCAAGAGGTCACTGTTTCATGTATTAAAGTATAGGACACTTCAGTAAAGTTTGGAAACAGTGTGGTCTCAGCTACTTAAGTTGTAGTCCACATAAGAGGCAACAGGTTGATGCCATATTCCCAATAGAGACTATCAATTATCAGCACACAATGCACTTCAATGGTCTATCTATATCAGTCAAATCCATGGTAGCTGGATAAAGTGTGATGTATGTAGTATATATTTTAGTCTAACTGAAGCAAAGCCACAGGAGATGGTGTGTGTGGGTAAATTACTGTGGGTAGTCCTCGACTGCGTCCCAAATGGCACCCTATTCCCTATATAGCGCACTACTTTTGACCGGAGCCCTATGGTCCCATTTGGGATGCAGCCCTTGTGTGGTGGATTTATTGCCTACGCATCCCATGGGCCATTTGCCTTAGTAGGTAAAAATGTCTGTCTGTCCATAGATAAAGCCCTAAAGGATGTGAGCCACTCTCTTTCCTGTTAACTTTAGACTCACTGAACTGTGACTCATGTGTCCCTACTAGATAATAGTTCCCATGCCATTGGACCCATATTCAGCACAGTCCCCACAGCCCTATGTTGAGCAGTGGGTATGTTTTGGGAGAGACAGAGGTAGAGGACTATGTGGTTGGTTGTCTGTAGGGAAAGGGGATACCTAGTCAGTAGCACAACAGAATGCATTCAACCGAAATGTGTCTTCCGCATTTAACTCAACCCCTCTGAATCAGAGAGGTGCAGTGGGATGCCTTAATCCACGGCGCCTGGGGAGCAGTTGTTGGGGTTTAAATGCCTTTGCTCAAGGGCAGAACGGCAGATTTTTCCACCTTGCCGGCTCAGGGATTCGATATCAGCAGCCTTTCGGTTACTGGCCCAACGCTCTTAAACCGCTAAGCTACCAGTATCCAAAGTCTTTGCTGTGTTTGGGTGATAGTTACCCTGTCACTGGATTTATTGCACTGTACGAAGAAGGGTCTGACGTGTGTGTGCAGGTTGTGTGTGTGTGCGCGTGTGTGTGCTGGTTGCGTGTGTGCTGGTTGCGTGTGTGTGTGCGTGTGTGCTGGTTGCGTCTGTGCTGGTTGCGTGTGTGTGTGCGTCTGTGTGAGCCATCATGAGTGTGACTGTTCATGCTCCATTTTGAGCTCTTGGGTACAGTGTGTGAACAGCCCATTGTCTCTAGTCTAGCCCATAGTAACGCACAGCCCTTAGATCCATAATGCACCGGGAGAGAAAGGAAACACAGGGCAGCAGAGATTCCAGTGAGCACCCGTCAAGGCTCCTGGGATACCCACTTTGTCTGTTGCGGTTTTTGACCAATTAAGGGCCAAAGAGTAAGCTACACCAAGTTTTACTACCACTGTGAAGGCATTCATAGTGTGTCTTAAGGACAGCACTTCCTTACGATCGCCTCTCCTCTAGCCAAACCCTGGGACGCATTCATTAGGCACCAAACGGAAGAAAACTGAGTGAAACAGGGACAGACTACCTGAACTTGTCCAAAAAGAAACACTGTTTTTGCATTACGTTGTGAAACGTTTTGCTATGTTGTGCCGTAATGAATACGACCCTGATATTTAGTTCCACAGCGTCATACTTCCCAGTCAGTCCAGTCCAGTGGCGGCTGGCTGATAAGCTTTCTGGCCGGGGGCCAACCACAACAGGCTGTCCAAGGCAGAGGGAGGAAGGAGAGGGAAGCTAGTGGAGGTGGAGGGGTTGAGCTGGAGCTAGCTGGCTCTGATAAAGAGAGTTTAGCAAAACAGTACAGGATTTACCAGGCTGCTGCTAGACTCTCACACACCTCCGCTGCAGGCCTGGGGATGTGACCAGGGAGCTGATGGTTCATCTGTGTTCTGGTGTGTTTGGATGGGCTCTCAGAGGCATAAACCTTGGGGGATGAGCGTTTTCCCTGTAAGCTAAATTGGATGTAGGATCGAATGATGGATGATCGGATGATGACATTAATGGATTCATGGATGGATTTGGGAACCTGGCAACGGATACAGATAATCAATTTGCCCAACAAACAAACAAAATCACATCTGCAATGCAGCTCGTCTGTGATAGGAACATGATTGTATTTCAGGCTACAGTAATTTAGATGATTTTGTTGAAATGTTCAGTCTTTTTTATAAATGTTAAGTGTGCTAAACTGTTGTGTGTGTGTGTTCCCTGTAGTTAGCTGTGTATGCTAACCTGTTGTGTGTGTGTGTGTTCCCTGCAGTTAGCTGTGTATGCTAACCTGTTTGTTGTGTGTATGTGTGTTCCCTGCAGTTAGCTGTGTATGCTAACCTGTTGTGTGTGTGTGTGTGTGTTCCCTGCAGTTAGCTGTGTATGCTAACCTGTTGTGTGTGTGTGTGTGTTCCCTGCAGTTAGCTGTGTATGCTAACCTGTTGTGTGTATGTGTGTTCCCTGCAGTTAGCTGTGTATGCTAACCTGTTTGTTGTGTGTGTGTATGTGTGTTCCCTGCAGTACTATCCTAGAGGAGGAGAAGGCCCAGCAGGAGGAGAGACTAAGGATGGAGATGAGACGTCAGGTCACTGTGTCCTGGGACTCAGGGGGCTCCGACGAAGCCCCCCCCCTAAAGTAAGAACCCTCTCTAAACCTAATCCCCCCATAGTAAGAAACCTCCACAACCCTAACCCCAGCTAAAGTAAGTACCCTCCTGACCCTAACCCTACCCCCCTAAAGTAAGAGCCCTCCCTAACCCTAACCCCCCCTAAAGTAAGAACCCTCCCTAACCCTAACCCCCCAAAGTAAGAACCCTCCCTAACCCTAACCCCCCTAAAGTAAGAACACTCCCTAACCCAACCCCCCCTAACGTAAGAGCCCTCCTACCCCCCCTAAAGTAAGAACCCTCCCTAACCCTAACCCCCCCTAAAGTAAGAACCCTCCCTAACCCTAACCCCCCAAAGTAAGAACCATCCCTAACCCTAACCCCCCCCTAAAGTAAGAACCCTCCTAACCCCAACCCCCCCTAACGTAAGAGCCCTCCCTACCCCCCCCCTAAAGTAAGAACCCTCCCTAACTCTAACTCCCCCTAAAGTAAGAACCCTCCCTAACCCTAACTCCCCCTAAAGTAAGAACCCTCCCTAACCCTAACCCCCCCTAAAGTAAGAACCCTCCCTAACCCTAACCCCTCCCCCTAAAGTAAGAACCCCTCCCTAACCCTAACTCCCTCCCCCTAAAGTAAGAGCCCTCCCTAACCCCCCCTAAAGTAAGAGCCCTCCCCTAACCTCCCCTAAAGTAAGAACCCTCCCTAACCCTAACCCCCCCCCCCCAAAGTAAGAACCCTCCCTAACCCTAACCCCCCCCCCCCCCTAAAGTAAGAGCCCTCCCTAAACCCCCTAAAGTAAGAACCCTCCCTAACCCTAACCCCCCCCTAAAGTAAGAGCCCTCCCTAACCCCCCTAAAGTAAGAACCTAACCCCACTAAAGTAAGAACCCTCCCTAACCCCCACCTAAAGTAAGAGCCCTCCCTAACCCCCCACCCCTAAAGTAAGATCCCTCCCTTACCCTAACCCCCACCCCCCCCCCCCCCCCCCCACCTAAAATTAGAACCCTCCCTAACCCTACCCCTGCCCTAGGGGTATAATATGACATTTCTGAGATGTTTACCTTAGATATCTTTAGGCACAGATAGACTAAATTACTAATTTTAGGAACTAGTGCTCCCTGTCCGATAGATGGTGATCACACACTGCAGGAGGTCTAAATATCCAATGTGTTCTTCAGGCTACTTACAGTATGATCTCTCTCCCCTCCCTGTGCAGCCTAGCAGACCTGGTTACCCCAGCCTCGGTCTAGTGAAGGATTCTACCCCAGCCCTCAGCATGCTGGGCAGCTCAACCATTACCAGGTACTGTACTATACTACTGTACTGTTCTACTGTACTATACTTCTATACTACTGTACTATACTACTGTACTATACTAACACTTTTACCACAGCTACTGTGTATTACCTATAGAATTAGAAATGGGACGCCTAGTTTCCAAGTCTGTTCTATTTCTATGGTATTACCATTATATCATTTGTATTGATAATCAGGTACTGGCAATACTGGTTTAGTAAATGTGGTTTTGTTTCTACTTGCTAGTGGATTGATGCGTGAAGGCAGAGAAAGTGCTCAACTCTATGCTTTTGGGTAAAACTGTGAAAGGGTGCTTGAAGCCAAAAGTGAATTGATGGAGAGGTGCCCGGCTTCCCCCTTTCTGAATGCAGTGAGAACGAGAAATAATATCTTCCCAAACTAAGTTATTTTGCAGCACTTCAGCTGCCCATAAAACATAGCTGACAGCAGGCATTTCCTGTAGCGCTTAAGTCAACTGCTGGCATTGTTGACTTAAGGCAGATTCCATCTGCTGAAAAATCCACTCTCAAATTCTGTTGTTATCGCTTCGGGGTCTTTAAAAGGCATTTTGAGTATCAGTATGCATATTTAAAGTTTTTATTTTATGATCAGGTCAGTTATTATTAAGATGCTTATCAGCCAGTGCTAATGGTGACATGTCACATTCAGGCTCATACTTTTAGTCCCAGAGGTCTTTGTGTCTGGGGGTCAATAATTAGTTATTGCATTATACTGCAAGCGAAGTGTTTCCCTGTACCCTGAAATGCTAACTGGGGCCCAATGCTATATGATGAACAGCCTTGCCTCACAGACAAGGCTTTGGTATCATCATAATCCTCTCTCCAAACAAAATGGGCTTTTCACCTGTCGTCTGTCCTACCATATCCAGGTTGGGTACCCTGGCCCCTCACGGCATGCCTACTATGCCCAGTGGAGGTTACCCTTCCCAGGCCGGTGTCCTGGACCCCCATGAGCCCTGGAACCACCACCGGCCAGGGGACGTCCCCATGTGGTCCCCCAACATGGAGGTGAGAGATAGAGCTCCACCCAAATATATATGTAGACTCTTTTTACTATGTGCTTCTGCCAATTGTATACAGGGGGAATTCTGAATTTCATCAGCTATTGTCTGAGCTTGGTACATCTGTAGCAATCGCAGACATGGCTAAATACTAATGCAATATCTCCCTCCCTTTCTCAGGATGGAGGTGCGTTGGACATGCGTGGTCTGGGCCAGGCGCTGCCCCCCCACCTGATGGAGGAGAGGCTGATGATACAGCAGCAGCAGATGGAGGAGGACCAGCGCTGGTTGGAGCAGGAGGAGTGCTTCCTGGTAACGGACCATTATTCACCAACTACTTTCTCACACACACCATCCTGAGAGGGGGGAGAAGGAGAGAGAGAACGAGAGCAAGAGGGAGAGTAGGAGAGGTAGAGAGAGAGAGGGGGAGGGAGGGAGGGAGGGAGAGAGTAGGAGAGGTACAGTGCCTTGCAAAAGTATTCATACCCCTCTGCGTTTTTTCCTATTTTGTTGCATTACAACCTGTAATTTAAATAGATTTTTATTTGGATTTCATGTAATGGACATACACAAAATAGTCCAAATTGGGTAAAGTGAAATGAAAAAAATTACTTGTTTCAAAAAATTCTAAAAAGTAAATAACGGAAAAGTGGTGCGTGCATATGTATTCACCCACTTTGCTATGAGGCCCCTAAATAAGACCTGGTGCAACCAATTACCTTCAGAAGCCACATAATTAGTTAAATAAAGTCCACCTGTGTGCAAACTAAGTGTCACATGATCTCAGTATATATATACCCCTTCTGAAAGGCCCCAGAGTCTGCAACACCACTAAGTAAGGGGCACCACCAAGCAAGCGGCACCATGAAGACCAAGGAGCTATCCAAACAGGTCAGGGACAAAGTTGTGGAGGAGTACAGATCAGGGTTGGGTTATAAAAAAATATCAGAAACTTTGAACATCCCACGGAGCACCATTAAATCCATTATTAAAAAATGGAAAGAATATGTCACCACAACAAACCTGCCAAGAGAGGGCCGCCCACCAAAACTCACGGACCAGGCAAGGAGGGCATTAATCAGACAGGCAACAAAGAGACTAAAGATAACCCTGAAGGAGCTGCAAAGCTCCACAGCGGAGATTGGAGTATCTGTCCATAGTACCAACTTTAAGCCATACAATCCACAGAGCTGGGCTTTACGGAAGAGTGGCCAGAAAAAGACATTGCTTAAAGAAAAAAATAAGCAAACACGTTTGGTGTTCGCCAAAAGGCATGTGGGAGACTCCCCAAACATATGGAAGAAGGTACTCTGGTCAGATGAGACTAAAATTGAGCTTTTTGGCCATCAAGGAAAACGCTATGTCTGGCGCAAACCCAACACCTCTCATCACCCTGAGAACACCATCCCCACAGTGAAGCATGGTGGTGGCAGCATCATGCTGTGGGGATGTTTTTTCATGGGCTGGGACTGGGAAAACTGGTCAGAATTGAAGGAATGATGGATGGCGCTAAATACAGGGAAATTCTGGAGGGAAACCTGTTTCAGTCTTCCAGAGATTTGAGACTGGGACGGAGATTCACCTTCCAGCAGGACAATGACCCAAGGCATACTGCTAAAGCAACACTTGAGTGGTTTAAGGGGAAACATTTAAATGTCTTGGAATGGCCTAGTCAAAGTCAGACCTCAATCCAATTGAGAATCTGTGGTATTACTTAAAGATTGCTGTACACCAGCGGAACCCATCCAACTTGAAGGAGCTGGAGCAGTTTTGCCATGAAGAATGGTCAAAAATCCAGTGGCTAGATGTGCCAAGCTTATAGAGACATACCCCAAGAGACTTGCAGCTGTAATTGCTGCAAAAGGTGGCTCTATTGTATTGACTTTGGGGGGGTGAATAGTTATGCACGCTCAAGTTTTCTGTTTTTTTGTCTTATTTCTTGTTTGTTTCACAAGAAAAAATATTTTGCATCTTCAAAGTGGTAGGCATGTTGTGTAAATCAAATGATAAAAACCCTCAAAAAATCTATTTTAATTCCAGGTTGTAAGGCAACAAAATAGGAAAAATGCCAAGGGGGGTGAATACTTTCGCAAGCCACTGTAGAGAGGGAGGGAGGGAGGTAGAGAGGTAGAGAGGGAGGGAGGTAGAGAGGGAGGGAGGGAGGTAGAGAGAGGGAGGGAGGTAGAGAGAGGGAGGGAGGTAGAGAGAGGGAGAGGGAGGGAGAGAGAGAGCGAGAGGGAGGGAGGTAGAGAGGGAGGGAGGGAGGTAGAGAGGGAGGGAGGTAGAGAGAGAGAGGTAGAGAGAGAGAGGTAGAGAGAGAGAGGTAGAGAGAGAGAGGTAGAGAGAGAGAGGTAGAGAGAGAGAGGTAGAGAAGTAGAGAGAGAGAGGTAGAGAGAGAGGTAGAGAGAGAGAGAGAGAGGGAGGTAGAGAGAGAGGGAGGGAGGGAGGTAGAGAGAGGGAGGGAGGGAGGTAGAGAGAGAGGGAGGGAGGTAGAGAGAGAGGGAGGGAGGTAGAGAGAGAGGGGTAAAGAGGTAGAGAAGTAGAGAGAGAGAGGTAGAGAGGTAGAGAGAGAGGTAGAGAGGGAGGGAGGGAGGTGGAGAGAGAGAGAGAGAGGGAGGTAGAGAGAGAGGGAGGGAGGGAGGTAGAGAGGGAGGGAGGGAGGTAGAGAGAGAGGGAGGGAGGGAGGTAGAGAGAGAGGGAGGGAGGGAGGTAGAGAGAGAGGGAGGGAGGTAGAGAGAGAGGGAGGGAGGTAGAGAGAGAGGGAGGGAGGTAGAGAGAGAGGGAGGTAGAGAGAGAGGGAGAGAGGTAGAGAGAGAGCGGTAGAGAGGGCGAGGGAGGGAGAAAGAGAGAGAGAATGAGAGAGGGAGAGCAAGAAGGAGAAAGAGAGCGCGAGAGAGGGAGGGAGGGAGAGAGAGACTTGACGCTGGTTGGAGCAGGAAGATAGCTTCCTGGTAACAGACCCTTATTCACCCAGTACCTTCTTCCACCCTGCACTGGCTCTCTGTCTCGATCATGCTAAGAAACCAGCTAATATACTCTTAACCACACCTTTGTTTATTTGGTAGAGGTTTTACATTAGGAACAACACCTTTCATCCACTAAACCACACTAACTCCTTAACAGCAAGCATATGCTCTCTACATCATTCTACCACCATTGTCCATCACTTGATCCTTGTGACCAGGAAACATACTCTCTCTACCTAAGATGTAATGTCAATACTAAATGACTGTAAAGTAATTGCTATAGCTATCTATTCAACTGTTATCCAGTCAGTCTGCCCCAAAAGCATCATATCTGTATTCAGTCTGCCACTGACTGTTTAGTGGAGTAAACTTCTGGATTTGATTACATTGTCATGCTGGCTGGTGTTTTCTCGACCATTTCATCCTTCAGCCCCTCATCCCCCTTCTGGGTCGGTTTATTTACTTTTCTACGATCTGAGGAGATTCAGATCATTGTTGTTTTTATTCAGTGAATTAAGGCGGGAAGACAGACCTGTGACCACAGACTCACCTCCTGAGGGAAATGCATGGATCAGCCAGCAGCATTCTAGAACTCTCTCTCTCTCTCTCTCTCTCTCTCTCTCTCTCTCTCTCTCTCTCTCTCTCTCTCTCTCTCTCTCTCTCTCTCTCTCTCTCCCCCTACTCTCTCTCTCTCCTCTCTCTCTCACTCTTTGTGTGTGGGTAGAGCTAGACTGACTAGAGGAACTATGTGATGGTTAAAGATGACAGCAGTGCTGCCCTTCCTGCTCTTTACTTTATTTCTTATCTTTTTACTCTTCAATCATATGATTAATGTCCACAATAGGCCATCTACATTGTTTGAGCAATACATTTAAAAAGCCAGTCGTATAAATAATATGTTGATAAAGGATCACATTTGTGGACCTTGGAAATGTTTGTGTTGTTGTCACGTCTAACAAGACAATTGCACAGGACTTAAAATAGTTTTAAAGGGTGAGTTTAAAGGGATCTTTAACGGTAATGGTATTTGAGCAGCCAGCCACTGTGTTGACAGACAGTCCCTCCACACCCTTTGACAATCCCTCTCCCTCTCAGAAGGCTTTCCTTTGGAAATTCTGGAGGACTGCGTCTGTTTCTCCACAGCCCCGGCCAGCCAGAATAAGAGCTTTCATTAATGCTGCCGGTTTAATTTGGCCGGCAGATATTGTGGAAGATGAGTGGAAAACTCAGCCTGTGGTGGGTTCATGCTGTTTCTCAGTCATAAAGATCCTTTTGGCAGATCTGGCAGACGAACGGACGGCACTGACAGTCTTCCTTAGTATTTCCTTGGTGAAAGTTAAATGGCTACACTGTCTATCTGTATGGATGTGATTTGTGTGAAATATTTGGTTGTGATAACAGGTTCATATGATGCCTTTTCTATGTGTTCCTGTAAACAAATAAGGATTGAGAACTGAGAGAAAAAAAATGATAGAAAAAGAAAGTGGTGAGTGAGGGATAGGGAAGGAGGAAGTGGAGTTGGCTAGAGTGAGTTGGAGGGAGGGGGGAGGGGGGAGAGAGAAAAGGGGGTGGAGGGAGGGGGGGAGGGGGGAGAGAGAGGGGGGAGGGGAGGGAGGGGGGAGAGGGAGGGAGAGAGGGGAGAGAGGGGAGGGGAGGGGGGGGGGGGAGAGGGGAGAGAGGGGAGGGGAGGGGGGGGGGGAGAGAGGGGAGGGAGAGAGCGAGGGGAGAGAGCGAGGCAAGGGAGGGAGAGAGGGAGGGGAGAGAGCGAGGCAAGGGAGGGAGAGAGGGAGGGGAGAGAGCGAGGCAAGGGAGGGAGAGAGGGAGGAGAGAGAGCGAGGCAGGGGAGGGAGAGAGAGGAGTCAGTGTGAGCCACAGAGCAAAAGGAGTCTGCTGTGGGGAGAGGGGGAGAGAGGAGGAGGGCGAGAGGGAGGGGGAGAGAGAGATGGATCGAGAGAGAGAGAGAGGAGTCAGTGTGAGCCACAGGGCAAAATGAGTCTGCTGTGGGGAGAGGGGGAGAGAGGGAGGGGGAGAGAGAGAGAGTGAGGGACGGGAGGGAGAGAGAGAGGAGTCAGTGTGAGCCACAGAGCAAGAGGAGTCTGCTGTGGGATCAGTCTCTGCATGAACCCGTCAGGCACGTTTAAGCCTTCCTCCTCCAGCAGCAACAACAGAAAACTCTGGTTGTTTCTTGTCTCACTCTGCCGATGGGACCACCGCTCTCCACACAGCCACACTTCCACAGGCTCAGAGGATGCACCTTTTCAAGTCCTGCTTTGGAAAACCGGTACAGATCATGGCTGGGAAGGGGTGGTGGTCATCTTGGTGGCTTTCTGTGTGGATATTTTTTACTAGTGGTACTTGGCTGCCTAGAAGGTTGTTTAGACAAGATGCTGCTGAAACTCTTGAGGATTTCTTCTATGCAAATAGTTCTGTCACTGGACTACAGTGTCTGTGTTTCTGGGTATCTGTGTGGTTTGTCAGGGTTGCATAAATCTTGTTTAGCTTGAAACTGGATGGATGATTGGTTGATTTGGTATTGTTCGTTGGTAGCAGGCTCCGATCTTTGAGGTAGTCAAAGAAGAATGAGGGTAAGCACAGCAGGATAACAGAGCAGATTTAGTTTCGTATGGAATTGTGAGTTCTATTCTCTCATGGAACAAAACACGAAAGAGAATTCAACAGTAATTTCATCTTGTTATTTTGTAAGAAACAGAAACTCTATATTATTCTATTTCAAGACTACTGTAACGATGGTTTCACTGATAAATATAGTTGTTTAAATCTTTGAGGTTGTGGTTATAAAAGGGGGTCAGCTGTGGCTAGCTAGTTCTCTGACCCTCTGTTCTGTGTTCTCGTCAGAAGCCAGAATCCAGGAACTCGCGGGGCAGCATTGACCGGGAGGACTGCAGTCTCCAAGGGCCGGTGAGTTTCCCATGGCCCACCGCTTGTTTGGGTTCATACCCCCAGAGGGATGGAGCAGGACGCACACTGTCACACACACACACTCTCACACACACAAGCAGGAAATATTGTTTTTCAATAAACCAATTAATTTATTATGTTTTTCCATTTCAATCATAATACAAAATACAGTTTGTCTGAGTTTCATAGCGTAGACCTCAGTAGTGCACTGCATGTCGTGGCTAGCTAGACACAGTGCTTTATCTGAACCACCCCAGTCCCCCTACGCTGAAGTGTATAGGGTCTAGGGAGGTTGGGAACTATACTGTGGCTACAGCCAGGCGTTTCTCGTGCCATCCTCACTCTCTCTCTGCTGGATAATCTTTAAAAACAGGCGTCAGCTGTAGAGCCCCCACAAACCAACCAAACCCATTTACACAGTAATTACAGAACTCTACTGGGCTGAGTGGGTCTCTTCTCTAAGAAGAGGAAGCATCGGAATGCGAGGGGGAGAAGAAAACACCAGAGTGTGTTAAAATAAAGAGAGAAGAAGAGGGTTTTGGGGAGGAGCTGGAGAAATGTAGCTGGGTGAAACATGGATGTATTTGGCTGCGTGCCTCAGAAGGTCTGAGATATGTAATGCTGCTACCCACAGAGTGCCCACAATAACACACACAAACACACAGACTGGGCCATGGGAAGCCCTAATCCTGAGTGCTGTTGGAAAAGCACGTTCAGCCAGCCAGAAAAGTGACAATGTGCCTTTCTAATCACTGGTTTGTGTTTCTATTTTCCCCTCAGACAGGAAACCAACACATATACCAACCAGTGGGACTGGGGAAACCAGGTAAGACCATCATCAGCACAATCTGTCACATGTGAACTATCTATCTGCTGTGTGTTCTGATACTCACATATTGTTCACACATCACAAAGTGACAGTCCTCTGTCTCACACTCTTTCTCTCTCACACACACACACTCTCTCTCGCTCTCCACTCACTCTCACACACACAAACATTAACTATCTTCCCTCTCTCTCTCTCCTCTCAGAGCATGTGGCCCCTCCTAAGAAGCCTCCTCGTCCTGGAGCCCCCAGCCACCTAGGCAGTCTGGCCAGCCTCAACCCTGTAGATAGCTACAACGACGGGGTCAAGGTACAGCAACACATCACCAAGACAACACTGTCTTAATGTCTTACACCAGGGTCACCGTTACAGCAATACATCACCAAGACAACACTGTCTTAATGTCTTACACCAGGGTCACCGTTACAGCAACACATCACCAAAACAACACTGTCTTAATATCTTACACCAGGGTCACCGTTACAGCAACACATCACCAAGACAACACTGTCTTAATGTCTTACACCAGGGTCACCGTTACAGCAACACATCACCAAAACAACACTGTCTTAATGTCTTACACCAGGGTCACCGTTACAGCAACACATCACCAAGACAACACTGTCTTAATGTCTTACACCAGGGTCACCGTTACAGCAACACATCACCAAGACAACACTGTCTTAATGTCTTACACCAGGGTCAGCATTACACAAACCATAGCTTGGTTTAGCCTGGTCCTAGATTTGTTTGTGCTATCTTGCCAACTCCCATAGGAGGCCGTCTAGGAGTTGGCAAGACGGCACAAATAGATCTGGGACCAGGCTACATGACTCATACCTAGGAGTTGCAGGGCCTATAGTTTCTCCTGGTTAGGTCACATGGTCAGGGAAAAACTCTGAGCCTGAACCACCACCATGACGTTGTATGAGAAAGAGACCATTACTTCAATATTGAGACAATGCATGTGCTTTTTACTGCTATGAGTTGCTGCAGCTGTTTCAAGCATGCTTTCTATTTCTCACCTGGCCATCACAAGTTCCTTTTATAAGTTCTTACATAAAATATGTCCTCCCAGTTCATTCAGGAGCTGTGAGAACTTGAACCTATAGCCAGATTCAGAGCAGATGGGGATCTGGACGGAAAAGCTCTGAAAACATGTCAGTATTTCCCCTGGTTCACCAGGAGCCCAGGCGGGTAAAGTTGCTCCTAGTCAACAGAACAGAATGGGGCTCCTAGATCAGCTCAGCTCTGAAGCCCTCTCTCTCACTCGCTCTCCCTCTCGCTCGCTCTCTCTTTCGCTCTACCTCCTTCTCTCTCTCTTGCTCGCTCTCTCCCTCTCTCTCGCTCTCTCACTCACTCCCTCCCAGGTCTCAGACAGTACAGAGCAAGGCTAGCCCAACCCAAAGCCCATCTCTCTGACAGAGATAGTACTTAGAGACATGGACAGATGTAGAAATACACACTAAAGACACGTGGATACACACACTTACACAAGACACACATGCATACACTTATCTGCACTTAGAACACACTAGCATATACGCTTACATGTACAGTGCATTCGGAAAGTATTCAGACCCCTTGACTTTTCCCACATTTGGTTACGTTAAAGCCTTATTAAGTCAAGGGGTCTGAATACTTTCTGAATGCACTATACATACCCAGCATCATGCTTGTCCATGAGAATCTAAAATATACAATGACTGTCCCAAAAAATGGGGGGGGGGGGGGGGGGGGTGGTGGTTAGATGAAAATCATCCCACCCTGACCCCACCATCCACCCCTACACCGCCAGGGTCACAACCTTTCTGCCACACAGCCCCACCCAGACAGACGCTGCCAAGCTGGCCCAGAAAAAGCCCCACGGTAAACCACACTTTCTGGGCTTTTATTTTGGATCCTAGTTATGCAACAACCGTCCATTTCGAGAGAAGCCAGTGAAATGAAGACTGTTGGAACAGAGTGCTTTTTCTCTCTCATAACTTTCCAGGCAGACAGTTTGAAAGGAGACCCTTAGCGAGGCCTCTCTTCTTCTAGCTCTGAAAATAAAACCTAATTAAAACACTGAGGCTTGTAATACAGTGGAGTATAGAGAAGCCCAAGGAAAACACAGTCCTTCCTAACAAGACAGAATCCGGTGAAATCCAAAGCTCCCTTCTCACTGTCTTTTAATCATGATCCTGGATCAAATGCTAGATCAAAGGTTTTAGACTCACTACTCAGTTCGCCCAGCGAAAGCTAACGTTATGATGAACAATACAATACAGCAACTCCGAATACCATAGAGTTCAGGCATTTGGATATTTTTCTCAGTGCAACATCCAACTAGCACTCAGAACTTTATCACTCGAAACAGGAGATACTATCTGAACTTTTCAATTGCTAAGTGTTTTAAAACGGTGTGCCCTAATGAACACGACCCTATCTGCTTGTATTGTGTTGATGCATTGCATGCGTTGCCTTTTGCCTTCTGTTCTGCAGTGTTAATCCTTTCTCTCTCTTCTGTTTTCCCTGCATCCCCCTCTCCCTCCCGCTCGCCCTCCCTTGTTTTGCCTCTGCACCAACCTACTGTTGTTGCCCTTTAGCCCTGGAGGGTAAGAGCTCTGTGTTTGTCAGTTACTGTCTGACCACTAGGGAGCGCTCTAATAACACATTCTCTACCACTGTACAGGAGTCATCAAACCTTCTTAGCCGAGTGGATAGTGGCATTGGCCTTAAGATCAGTTTACTCTCCCTGAATCCTAACCGTAACCATTAGAGGGGGCAACACAAACTGGTCTTAGATCAGTGTCTAGAGGCGACTACTCCGGATGAGGCCACTTCATCCAGGCTCATGTTCTAAAACCAGTGAGGCTTAAACCCATAAACAAAGCAAATCATCCTAGTATTCAGTGGCAGTCATTTCAGTAATGACCAAATTACTGTATTGGCTCTTTTGTCAGTCATAGTACTAATGTCAAATCAATTAGTGGGAGTAATAATAAATATATGTAGGCCTCCATTGATGACTCTCTTCCCTGTGGTATGGTGTGATGCATGTTGGGCTGTGTAGTCATAGTTACCATCACTAACTGTAGTTTAGTAGATTATAGTACACCACAATCTGCCTCCTCTCTGGACCGTGGCATGCGTGTGTGTGTTTGTCTACTTGTCTGTTTTGGGTTGTCCAATTCATCACACGTCATTCACAACCATGTTCAGAGATTGAATGCTCTCATATTGTGAATCGAGCAACAGGAATTCTGGCAAATACTGTCATCTAGTGTTCACTTTGTAAACTACATGATTAATCTATAAATTGCTGGCGGCTAGTGGTTACAGAAACAAAACCATTTTAGCTTTACGCCACCTCGTGGTTCCAGTGAATAGGATAGATGGGACACTTCTGGTTGTGCACTCATCAAAAATCAAGTCAGACAAAATCACCTAGCTTATTTTCTCTAGAACACCGACACTCAATTGGGTCCCATTAGATCAGCATAATCACACATTTTATCATCATAGATTCACCGTAGAATCACTCAAATTATTTGAAGGAGATAGATTCACTTCCCTCACTATGTTGTATGTGGACCAACTCATCCTCATCTATGTGGTGTGTAGATCCAGCCTCAGGAGATCAGCCCTCCCCCCACGGCCAACTTGGACCGCTCCAACGACAAGGTGTATGAGAATGTGACGGGTCTGGTCAAGGCTGTTATAGAGATGTCCAGTAAGATCCAGCCAGCCCCTCCAGAGGAGTACGTCCCTATGGTCAAGGTAAGGCTATAATAATAATATATGCCATTTAGCAGACTCGTTCATCCAAAGTGACTTAGTCATTCGTGGATACATTTGTTACATAATGGTGGTCCCGGGAATCAAACCCACTGTCCTGCTTTTGCAAGCGCCATGCCCTACAAACTGAGCTAGAGAGGACATGAATGAACGATGAAGGACAAAGTTTATTGTTGAATCATCGTCATCGTGATTATTAATGTTGTATGTTGGTGATCATTCCTCAAGAGGATATTATTTCACCTGTCGAGGGACACTGATTTCTAAGCCATTGCATCTTTATTTTATATTAGTGATATCCTGGTTCTTTTTTTACCACAGGAGGTGGGACTAGCTTTGAGAACCCTATTGGCCACAGTGGACGAGACCATACCAGTGTTACCAGCAAGCACACACAGAGAGGTGATAACTCTTCATTACAAATCAAGATATTGCCTCTGACTGTTGTCCTATTGTGTCTGAGGACAAAATAAGTTATGTCTTGCCTCAAAAAACATCTAACACTGAAAGCCAGTTGTCTATTGTGTTTTCTTTAACTCCTGTCTTTCTCTTCATCTGCAGATTGAGATGGCCCAGAAGCTCTTGAACTCTGACCTGGCCGAGCTGATCAACAAGATGAAGCTGGCCCAGCAGTACGTCCTCACCAGCCTGCAGCAGGACTACAAGAAACAGATGCTGACGGCCGCACATGCCCTGGCAGTGGATGCCAAGAACCTGCTAGACGTCATCGACCAGGCCCGGCTCAAGATGATCCATGCCCAGTCCCGGGGATCACACTAGCCCCCTCCGGCTCCTAGCTCCCTGGGCATGGAAGACCTCCGAGGGGAGGGAGAGGGATATAACAGAGTGGAAGGGAGTCTGGTGCTGTGGAAATAGGGCTGGTTGGTTTCAGCTCCCATAGCAATCATAGACCGCACAATGTCACAAGTCAAGACTGCTCAGTTCACACCTCGATCAGAGCTCCTGATACTGCAGGACAGAGACAGTGGTCACTCGACCTGATCGCACCCTTCCATCCCCTTCCTAAAAACTTTTTATAGACTTCTGTTTTGTCTGTCGCTGCACTCCAGGATCCTTGGATGTTTTGAGATCAGTTACATACAAACTCTTGTTTTATTAGATTTGGCTGCGTCTCGTTTGTGCTAATGTTTTTTTTATCCAGAGATGAATTTCAGCTTACGTCAGACGTCTTCTTCTTCCAGGTGGCTAATAATTATCACAGATGTGGAAATATAATAAAAATCTAACTGGAACATCTGAACCATTGAAGAACTACAAGCTATCTATATATGGCAATGGTTAACATTGTGTTTCTGAGATCAATGGTTGGGATGTCTGTGTTAAACACTTACCTTCCCTGTCCTACAGTATCACAGCATATAATGCTCTTCCCAACACTCTCGACTAGAATTATATATTTTGGCATCCTCTTACATAGACTCAGGCACCTCTGGACAGTGAATAATAAAATATAAAAAAAATATTTCTTTATCAAACATGTCACATGCCACTTTTTAAGTTAACAGTAAATATACAAATCAATATATTTTTCTGCATTTCTGGGATTGAAATGTTACGAGGGGCTTATTTTTTGTCATAAGGGGGAGGCGCATTTAAATTCCAGTGAAGATGAACTATCATGTGCCAAATGATTTGAATCATCCAATAGTTTGGCAGTTCTATGGTAAAAAACACTGTCCCATTGCTAGCCATTCCCTTATCACTGAAACAGTTTTTGTATATTTAAACCAGGTGCTCTATTCAATCTGTATCAATAAAGCGTTAAGATTGCAGAATAGTAAAGGTATTTTCAGATTGAGCTGACATATGCAGTGTTTACTATGAATGCAGCCTGTGCTAACATTGACTTTAAATTTCAATTTAACGTCATTTAGCAGACACTTACCCAGAGCGACTTGCCAGCTGCCGCCCCAGTAACGCTGAACTTCCGCAATACGGATTGAATAGAGCCCCAAGTTAAACCTTTCTGCTTCTTTACCTGGGTCGTATTCAATAGGGCACACGTAGCAAAACATTCTGCAACGGAAAACAAGCTTATTCGACAACTTCAGGTAGTCCCGTTCGTCAAGTCTTTCATTTGACCCAGCTTTACAGATTCTGCCTCTCCAGACTGTTAGGCCTTAATGTCCCTACCATGTGTACAATCTCATCAAACCGCTCGTTTTGGGTATAACTTATTCTCAGGAAGAATAACCTGTACAGTTCCTTAAACTAATAAAATGTATCGTTCTGTCTTCAGAAGTGTTTGTTTTCCTTGTGTGCTGTAAAATGGGTGATATCGTGCCATACTTTCAGACAGGTGTAGACGACTTCAGGGTAACCCATTCCTCACAGGGGATTCAGTTTGGTACAATAAGTGCATCATGGGATTAAAGGTGCTCAAAGGAAACTACAAATATTGCCAGTTCAGTTTCTTTGATTTTATTTGTTACAAAAACCGGTTTAATCGAAAAGACCGAAGCCCATGTCGTCATCGGAACCCTCCTCGGACTCCTCCTTCTCCTCCTTCTTCTTCTCCTCCTCCTTGGCTGTAATGCAGGAAACAAGGTATGGCATCAGTACACGTACCAAGAAATATCCTTCAAGTTAAAACTGTAATTTAATTCACAAAAATGACCACTAAGCAGTTGACTTTACCATAATGTCTGATTTAGGCCAAGAAATGAGGTGTAATAAACCCATTAGACAAATTGGGCAAATAAAGGGAAAGGGATAAACACCAGTCACTGCTTGATGCCCTGAAAATCCGGACAGTGCTCTAGTGGAAACCATGCCACTATCTCCGGCCTTGCTGGCGCCAGAGATGTTTGAAACAGAGGTGGTCTGAATCCTTGTCGTGGGCGTAACAGGAAGTGATCACACATGGGAGTCAGTTTTTAAACCACTGATAGTAGTAAGCGCGGGCTCACATGGAGACCATGCTCAGGGTTCGCACATACAGTGGCAATTCAAATTCAAGTGCTTTTTCATGCACTAAAATTGAGTAGTGATGAGCAGAGTTCTGGGACATGCCTACTGGTGAACAAACATTTCCTATTCGCATTACTACATAATTCCAGCTTAATGACTTGTATTTTTATTGGGCATTTGGGAATCTACTACTTAATTGCTACGAAAAAGCGTCTTGCTTCCAACTTGCAGCTTTAGTGTCGGAAGAAGGGCAGGTGGGCTGTGTGAGAAAAACGGATTATGTGCACGAGCACAAATCACATATGTAACTTTAGTCCCGTCCAAATCTGCAATGTCAATTTTTACATGGCAGGAGTGTAACATTACAGAGTTTGACAGGTGCTGCACGCAGTTTGAGCAAGAAAACAAGTGCTGTGCATATATTTAATATGAATGGCCTAAACGTATAAAAAAAAATCTACTTTTATTTGTCACATGTTCCGAATATAACAGGTGTAGACCTTACAGTGAAATGCTTACTTACAAGCCCTTAACCAACAATGCAGTTCAAGAAAGAGCTAAGAAAATATTGACTAAATAAACTAAAGTTTAAAAATATATATAACAAAATAATAACGAGGCGATATACAGGGGGTACAGGTTAGTCGAGGTAATTTGTACATGTAGGTATAGTTAGCAGTCTTATGGCTTGGGGGTAGAAGCTGTTAAGGACTTGGCGCTCCGGTACCGCTTGCCATGCAGTAGCAGAGAGAACAGCCTATGACTTGGGTGACGGGAGTCGGACAATTTTTTGGGCCTTCCTCTGACACCGACTAGTATATAGGTCCTGGATGGCAGGAAGCTTGGCACCAGTGATATACTGGGCCGTACGCACTACGCTCTGTAACGCCTTACGGTCTGATGCCGAGCAGTTGCCATACCAGGCGATGAAGCAACCGGTCAGGATGCTCTCGATGGTGCAGCTTTATAACTTTTTGAGGATCTGGGGACCCATGCCAAATCTTTTCAGTCTCCTGAGGGGGAAAAGGTGTTATCGTGCCCTCTTCACGACTGTCTTGGTGTTTGGACCATGACAGTTTGTTGGTGATGTGGACACCAAGGAACTTTAAACTCTCGACCCGCTCCAATACAGCCCCGTCAATGTTAATGGGGGCCTGTTCGGCCTGCCTTTTCCTGTAGTCCACGATCAGCTCCTTTGTCTTACTCACATTGAGGGAGAGGTTGTTGTCCTGGCACCACACGGCCAGGTCTCTGACCTCCTCCCTATAGGCTCTCTCATCGTTGTCGGTGATCAGGCCTACCACTGTTGTGTTGTCAGCAAACTTAAATGATGGTGTTGGAATTGTGTTTGGCCACGCAGTCGTGGGTGAACAGGGAGTACAGGAGGGGACTAATCACGCACCCCTGAGGGGCCCCAGTGTTGAGGATCAGCGTGGCATGTGTTGTTGCCTACCCTTACCACCTTGGGGCGGCCCGTCAACAAAGCTACATTGTGTTAATGAATTGAAGTTAATCGCCAAATGCGTTGGTTTAATTAAATGTGCAAAAAAGGTACTGCGCCTAGGCCTATTTAATGAGACTTGGGCTCTAAATGTGGATCCCCGATTCCCCACTGAGCTTAACTTTTTGGAAATGGCAAGTTCACTTCCATCCATAACGCATCTCAAGTGCAGTGCGCTGTTCAGAAGCTCACAGCAGGATTGGGGGCATTTTCATGAGGGACGTCTAAAGTGGATCGCTAAAATAAAGATTATGATCACACTTCCTCAATTTAAATATTATGGGGACCCCTATACATTTGGCAACCAAGCACGAGTTATCAGTGTAGCTTATTATGGTCTAGACATTAATATATTCACACCTAGAATAAAAACCTCCAGGTTTCCGTCATGAGTAAACATATATTTTTTTAATGAATTACAAGGGGAGGTTTGGAAAAACTAAGGCTGTGAGAATCTCTCTGGAATAACGCACATGCTGGGGTAATAATTACATAACCAACGGCTCTAGTAATACTAGTCCCGTCCGAACAGGGCTTCTGTTACCTGGTGCTTCTGCAGCAGGGGCGGCGCCTCCAGCAGCAGGTGCAGCTCCTCCACCGGCACCCACGTTGCAGATCAGGCTGCCAATGTCCACGCTGGCCAGAGCCTGTAACACATACAGGAAGCAGGATAAGGTCAGACAATGTAGCCTTTACATATGAATGACTACCACATGTCAGAGCATCACCAAGAAAGAAACTAAGTGGCATCACCATTCGATAAAAAACTGTTCACACACACAACAGTAACCTAGTAGAAGGTCTTACACCATTGATATGAAGGAATATGTGGATGACACTGAAGGAATAAATGAGAAGCTCCAGAGGATGAAATGAAATTGTATTTGTCACATGCACCGAATACAACAGGTGTAGACCTTACAGTGAAATGCTTACTTACAAGCCCTTAACCAACAACACAGTTAAGACAAATAAGTGTTACATAAAAAATGGATAACTAAAAAATTTTAATGTAAAAAGCCGCAGCAGATTTCCCCAATTACAAAGGCATAACCCTGTTGTATGCGTGTAAGGTGCTGGAGAAAAGGGCTTCAGACTCACCTTGGAGAACAGACTAGGCCAGAAAGGCTCAATAGTCACATTGGCAGCCTTGATGAGAGCCATCAGTTTGTCTTCCTGCAAACACATGGGGAAAGATTAGAATACACATCACAGACCTCTACAAGCATGAAGACAAAACTACCATCAGGCTGGTGTTGTTTAGCCTTTATCAGGTCAGTAAACAAGTTTGCTGGTAAAAGCCAAAAGTGGGAAGAAACCCCAGCCAACGTTGGCTGCCTTCATCGCATTCACATGTGACCATTCACCAGCGTTAACATGCTAACGTTAGCGCCAAGAAGATATCAAGGTGTGGGCAAATAATGTGCCGAATAGTCAACGTTGGTTAGCTAGCAATTTTCCATAAACATAACTGACTAAGGCACCGGGGTTAGCTAGTTTGCGTGCTAGATTAGCAATGGCTCCAGCAACAGCACATTGTTGACTAGACTAGAAGACTCCTGATGGCTGCGGAACCGGCTAGCTAACTCATGTTAGCTAACGTTAACTGATAGCATGTTAGCTAGCTAGTGACATTGACGGCTAGTAAGCTATCATTTTGGACAACTACCTGCAATTATGTAAAACTGGCGTACTATCACTTCGTATTCACTTAGACACTACAGATAAGAACCAGTCTTCCAAATATGCCTGGTTAGCTACAGAGGCCAGCCAAGGCACCATTTTAAGCGGATACTGTAAGCGGGACTTACTGTGACGGTGACTTCATCATCGTGGAGGATGAGGGCAGAGTAAATACAAGCGAGTTCAGATACAGATGCCATCTTTCTATGTAGATGTTATAGTTTTGGGGTCGGATGCCTAATTTTAGTGGTGCTAGTCGCCGGATTCAGGGCCTTAGCTTCAAGAGAAGAACCGAGCACCTTAGGCACGTTGACTTCCTACTTAGATTTTAGCGGAAAGGGAATGAGAAAGGGCGGGACATAAGTTTATATATTGTTAGACGTCATTTATATGGGAGGAGTCAATGCAAATCACTACCAGTTGTAGAGCAAACATAAAACCAGCTAACTTTATTTTTATTTTTATTTTTTACTTAAGATTCATCTTTGTTTATACACTTCACATAGGACCAAACCCATTTACCACAGTTATTTGACACAATACAAAACATTATCACAGCCAAAGCCGTATAAATACAAGAAATAGCTTTTATTACTGCACAACATTGTCACAGTAATTCAATATAAATACAAACAAGATATAACAATATATATGAGAGCTGTATTCGTTTGGTAAATAAAATATACTGTAAATATTAAGTGAACTTGTTGCCTATTGTGCTGGAGCCAGGCTATGTCTGAATTTCCCCATACTATGAGGTCATCCATTCTCAGAGCAGCCAGAGAATGCTGAGCACAGCATGGTTACAACACACAGCCAGAGTCAGTAGTGTGCTTAGCCCAACACCAGTCGCCCCGTTGACATTACAAAGGTTACTGGAGCAGCAGGTGACTTGGTTCCCATTGCCATTTGCATCCACTAAGGCCCCTGACGATGCTCCGTTGCAGGTCCTTGCACTGGCACAATACTTCACTATGGCCTTTATTTTGCCTGTGGATGGAAAAGGGAAATCATGCATCTTTACTATTATATTATTTACTATATATTTACAGTATATTTTTGTATATATTGACTCACTTCTAAATTCTCAAATCTATTCACCAGGCATGGTTATTTTTTCTGGAATAGACTACCATACAAAGAAATAAGCTATGTGCTCCACTTTTTCATTTATTAATTCACCTATCAATTCCCGTCTCCATGGGATCGATGCATTTCTACTCCTATTAGGCTACTGTAACTGGTGTCACTTAGGTTTCCAAGTACTCTCACCAAATGTGTCCACAGTGGTCATGCAGGTATCAAGGGGTGCCTGGCAGGTTTGGGATGACTGGTTGCATGCGTCATTGGTTGTGGTGGAGCTGCACACATAGCACTTCAGAGCATCTATTTTAAATATGAACAACAACATAATCTTTCTCAAAACATCTCAAAATTGATGAACGTGGAAAATGACAAGGACATGAATGACCAAAAGTATTCAAAGTAACAAAATAATATTTCTCCAAATTTCTAGAAACTGCTGTGGCAAATGACAAAAACATGAATGACCAAAAGTATTCCAGAATATTCAGTGAGCAACAGGTGACAGGTAGTGAATGTTGTTTTTGTTTCAGCTATAACATAAACATTCAACAGTCCAATGGAATGCTGAGCAGTTGGTCTGTCAACTTGGTTTGAGTATGAGAAATATCAGGATGAAACATAAAACATTATTTGAAAAAGCTAGAAAATGGAATTGGCACTCCATCTAAGCCCTAAATGAGTGTATTTGTTGTAGTAGTCACATTATAACATATGAATTCATATGAAATGACCTAAAACCTATAGAACTAAGTAACATGATATAAACCAATACAGCAGCTCTGACATTAAAAGATCAGAATAGTAAACTACTCCATATGCCAGAGATCATCATCATCACCACGGATTGGAAATAACTATTTAATAGATTTGAATAGCAGTTTACCTGAGAAAAGGCAGCAGAAGCTCAGAAGGAGGAAAACAGTGATGATTTTCATGGCTCCGTGGTGGCAGCACCTCTGACACCTTGGGTCACTGGGACACTCTCTAAAGAAAGATCTAGAAGAGACACTCCTTCCCTTTGTCCTTGAAGTATCGGCCTGGAGATAGTTGCTCTTAACACATGACAATATGGTGTGGTTCAGAGATGTATCTTATTATAGGTGTCACTGAAACAATAGCAGGAGCATCATTATATCACACAAGGTCATGGTTCAGCATGCAGGCAGTTATTGTAAATGAGAACTGGTTCTCAATTCCTTCTTTTAATACACTGAACAAAAAATATAAACACAACATGTTGGGCCCATGGCAGCGGTGTCTGTGATTAGTTATTTCCAGTCAAATATTACCTATTTCTTTTATGTTTTCAAGCACTGGATTGATTCTTTTTGGGGGGATTGATTGCTATTTCTACCCTCTGTTCATTTGAATATTGTTTCGTTCTTGTAACTGAATGTCTAAAGCCACTTAAAGCTTGCAGTGTTCAATGAACAGCAGCATGTCGTCCTGCTGTCTGTCTGTCTGCCTGTCTCTCTGTCTGTCTTTCATCATGTCTATCATACCTTTAGTTTACACAGGTATGAGATACCAGCCGACACCAGTAAGCAGGGTGAAACTCTGTATGATAACATCACCTGTGTTTGTGTTTGTCTCTTAGTTACAAGGCCATCATCATTACTTTCGAAACTGGTGGAACGAGACATAATGTCAAACGTTTGCCAAGTGTTGATTCATAACTAATTATATGTTCCGGGTCCGGCTCTAGGGTGTGTTTATGATAAAATGATTGTATCTTATATCTACGCTAGAACATATTTGTATACATTCCATCTGTCAGTGTCTTACCCTTTGAACAAAATACCACTGCATTTCTTCAGCATCCAAAATGAAAGAGGTTGAACAACAATAAAACCACCACCAGAGATGAACATATTTATTTCAGTTACTCATATTCATTCATTTAGAAAACTTAATTCAGAGAGACAGAACCAGGCCAGATTGGACGTAACTTCCTGTTGCTCAGCTTCTCTGTTCTCCTTAGACCGTTGAAGTTACAGAGTTCAGTCCGACCTGGTTCCACCCTAAAGGCGCTACATGGTCAATCCGACGTCTGCATTGGCCATACTGCATTGAATGCTATGCAGCCTCCGCAGAAGTCAGAGCAAACATACGGTTTGCTCTTCGCGGAGCAGCGCAGAGCTGTTGTGAAGGAATTTGTCAAGGAAGTGAGTTTGTGTTTATACAGGACCTCCCACCCTCACCTACCGTCAACCAATCATGTCAACGCAGAGCTATACAGAGCCCTCTTCGTTGTTAAAACATTTGAGAGGCGCACAGCGATGTGGTACGGAGTTCAATTTGGCCTCTGCTTGCCTCCCAAGGCTCCGCAATTGCGTCACACCATCCATACAGCGCCTCCGACCACATTTTCGGATCAAGTATAAATTGTATTTTAGCCTCCTAGGTTGATGCTGGTGGAGGTGTGTGCTGGTAGTGCAGGTCTTAGAAAGGGACTGGATTCCCACTGATGACAGACAGGTGACAGACAGATAAACTGGTTCATGTCTGTCACATGCTGTAGTTAATGCTTTGTGCTCAAACACAAACATTTACTTTAGCCCATCTTAGTTTCTTTTTGTGAATTGTTTGCATCATGCTCAAGTAACCATAAATTAGTTAGTTTAAGCTAGAGATATCTGTTTTTTTGCATTGGATGTGTTTCAATCCGTGAAAGGTGGCAGAGCTAGAGCGGTGTTTCTCAGACCATGAGACATTCCTAAAATTGTTAGTATATATATAGTATATAGAATAAATTATCAATCACTGCCTGTCTTATCAGTTATGGGTTTAATCAATTAGTCTGCCAAGCCCTTTAAAAAAGAGAGACCACGGCATATCAGATGTGTCTTAGATCATTTTAGTTTTCCTCATCTATGAACAGGTTTTTTTTCAATGTGTAAAAATAATTTATAGACAAAATGACAATCAATTCTGAATTGCTGACAAAAGGAAATAGAATTTCTGCCTCAAATATCCTTACTACACTTTCCTGAAGTCTCTTTAATACATTTGCTCAAACTCCTAAGTTGGAAGCATGTTGGAAAATACTATTCTGTCTACACACAAATGCAGCCTTTATCTTGCTGGGCATTAACCTCCCAGAAAATACACCAAATGCTTCCATGCTCAGGACACTAACTCTAATTGCTAAAAGGGTCATTTTAAGACCTTGGAAAGAGGATAAGCCGCCCTCATTTGCAGAATGGCTCAAACTGTCAATGAAGACTGTCAAATTTGAGAAAACTATTGGAAATGGAAAGTCAAAGGAATATGAAGAAATATGGGCCAAGTTTAAAGTTACTGTCTTGGAGTAAAGGAAAAAAGGGGAACTTTATGTTATTTATAATATGTAATAATACCAATCAATAATGTGTAATTCACACAAATCATGTACATGAGAAGCTGCTGGCAATTTTATCATGACTCCAACTTTGTCATTATTCATAAATATGAAGTACCTATTTATTCATTTCTTGTTTTTTTAATTTCGTTGCAGCCCTCCTATATATGGAACATTCTTATTTAGATTTCTGGTTAGGATGATATTGTGATATGAAAAGAAAAGTATAGAAATGTCCCTTTTTGACTTAAAATGATTTAGACGGATGAGAGAGAACAATGTGTCGTGTTTACATGTGGTGTGTTTTGTTGTTTGGTTAGTGTGATATGTGTTGTAAATACAAATTTTAAAAAAACTCCACCAAAACAATCAAACATTATCAAATGCTTTAATAACAATTAACAAAATTGATCATCACACATTTTCGCATTCAAAAGCACATATTTGGCACCATCATCTCATGGTCTTCATGTTCTAATACTTTACAAGGTCAAATACAAACATAAAAGCAGAGATCTTCTTCTGGATGATCAAACACAGCTCAGAATTCTGGACGCTTTGACCAAGTGTACAAAACAGATTGTTGACATCAGTCAGTGTGTCTCCTGATGACATCATGACATGAAATGCCAGGTAGGGTTAAGGTGTTTTTATGTTGGATGGGGTAAACAGGTGCAGGCAGGCAGGGGTGGAGGCTGGACGGGGACTGAGTTGGTCCTATCCCATAGACAAACATATATTCACCAATCATGTTATACATCAATCATGGCTTGGTCCATGCTCCTTCAACTGGTGGCAGCTGTGGCTAATTCAACCAGTGTGGTGCTATTCATCGCATTGCTTAGGAAAGCCCACTCAAGTATTCAATGGTCTGGGTAGGTACTGTTTAAGGTTGGGTGGGTGGTGACTGGCAAGGATGTGACTACATGTAAGTGAGGGGCTTAGGAGAGCAGTAAGGATAGCTGAACCTTCCCTACTAGGAAAATCCACCTTGTGACAAATAACACCAATGCGTTTTATTGGCATTGTACCCCATCCCAGCACAGCGACGTGTAGGTCCATCTTCTACACTTGGCTCGCAGGAGCAGCGTGTGTGATCAGTTATAGTTTTAGTCTTCATGGACTTTCCCTTTGGGTTTCTCTTCCTCGTCGTAAGACAGTCCATATTCATTCATTCTGGTCTTATCAACAGGATACAGCCTTAGGAGAGAAAATAGGTGGGAAAAGGTTGTTGTAAACAAATTGACAGTCAATCTGAGGATATTCTGTTATGCATTGGAGATAGTGTTACAAATGACTCATTTGACAAACTGCAACAGTCAATTTAGGGAAACTGCAGTGTGTGTGTGTCTGCCTTACCATCTCTGGTACAAGTAGACGAGGAAGACCACATCATCCCTGAAGCAGGCTAGCCGATGGGAGGTGGGCATCGTGATGATGAAGGCAAATATGTCATCGATGAAGGTGTTGAACGCCTGGGGATGGACAAGATGAGACGCAATAAATCTAAACTTCTATTATCAACATACCTCAGTTTCATTCTTATCCACTTATTATTATTATGATGTCTTTATTTTCTGATAGATGTATGTATGTTTCATTGCAACAATTACTACACATACCGGTAAACATACTATAATTGTCCTTTAAATGATTAAACTATTTCCGAGACATCTAACATCTAGTGTAAAACCCGACAATCTCTCAAATACATATATTATCCACTCACTTTATACATGAATGCTTTCCAGGGTAGATGTGCCACGGACTTAAACTGTTGAAACAAGAGAATTATCGATATGGACACCAGCATCTGGCCATTACCCTCATGAATAATATAACAGAAGACATGTGCACTAGTACTTAGTATAACGACTCTGACCTTGTAGTTAACAAAGAGTTGAGGTAGCATAAAGAGGAATCCAAAAGCATATACTCCTGTCAAAAAAGGAACCATCAAAGTCAATAAATCTAGCTTTCAAAAGTAATATAATAATATTAATAATAATCATAATATATGTGTGTATAGATTTTTATGTATGGAAGCCCCAGTGGAAAAAGTTAATTAAGGCAAATCATGCTGGCCTCAGGATAAGATCAATAACCTTACCATTCACTAAACTGTTGATGATCCAGGAGTACCAACTGTCAAACAGAAAGCAGAGGAGACATTATTACACATTCAAAACACACACACCGTGTAGTAGACCAGGTGAGGGCAACATTTAGAGGCTCAGATTAGGATTTCGAAATGCAACCGAGGGACGATTCTTTTTTTTGGACCGATTTGTTCGTCAAAATCAATTTGCAGGCCATAAAAAAGGGCAGTTATTTCAAAATATATAGGTCCATTAAAATGTCCACATACTTTCTATCAGGTATCAGATGTTCAAGTGTAGCCTGGGGTTGTTTTTAATCCAAAATAATAATTGCCCCCTCCCCAAAAAACGACTACAGTATGCCCATCACTGTAGTACAGGGTTCCCCAACTGGCGGCCCGCGGACCGAATTTGGCCTGCGGGTGGTTTTATTTGCCCAAAAAGTTTTCTGAGCAAAAACATAAAATAATAATAATAAAAACACCAGGAAATCAGCTCCAAGTTATTTTAATTTAAGAAATATTTTCCCAAGTATTCCCACGCATAATAGAGAGACACGTGATCATATACAAATGTAAGCAATGTTTGAAATTATTATGTTTTAGTCAAACATTATATCTGTTTCGGCTTCTTGCAGTTAATTTGCAGTCTACACATTTTTTGTAATTATGTTCCGGCCCCCCGACCATCCACTCAAGTTTAAAAAATCGGCCCGCGGCTGAATCTAGTCGATGATCCCTGCTGTAGTAGATCCAACTGTTAATATTCAGACAATAAAGTTATAGCCTACCCTTTGTATCTCAAAAAAACTAAGGCATAAACAGCTCCTCCAATACACAGTGGGTAGAGTAAATACGACAGGTACTTCATTGCCTGGGAAGAGAAGAACATTGCAAGGAAAATCAAATGGATCCAATTTATGACAATACTACTGTATACAAATTGAGGAGAAAGGAACAATTACTCTGTTTGGTGGTTTTTTATGGACAAAAAAGGATATATAGCAAGTCTCACCAGAGTATCATACTCTTCAGTCCTTCTCTCTGATTCGTCAGATTTCCCAAACTGTGGTGAGACAAACACTTGATATGCATATAGAACTAACATAAAACAAATGTAATCGTGAGCAAATGAACTCTGAAAAACATATCTTTACAAACAAACCAGACTTACTGTGAACGTTGGTCTTACACCCTTCCAGATAATCTGTATCTTAAAGGCTTTCTTCACCTTCCACACCTGTAGAGGGACAGAAACCAGTCAGGAGTGATTTACGAGTCACGGAAGGACATTGTGCAATAATCTACAAGGACACAATAATCTAAAAGGATCTAAAACATAGCGGATTAGAGAAACCAGGACATCGGATGATGGGATTATCAAACCTACAAAAGGAGGAAAACATTGATAATCACTGAATAGTACACTAAATGCAGCAAACAGAAATCACTGAATAGTACACTAAATGCAGCAAACAGAAATCACTGAATAGTACACTAAATGCAGCAAACAGAAATCACTGAATAGTACACTAAATGCAGCAAACAGAAATCACTGAATAGTACACTAAATGCAGCAAACAGAAATCACTGAATAGTACACTAAATGCAGCAAACAGAAATCACTGAATAGTACACTAAATGCAGCAAACAGAAATCACTGAATAGTACACTAAATGCAGCAAACAGAAAAAGAAAATCGACTCAATCTGAGAAAAGTAAATGCCTGGCAAAATCCAATGGGGTCAGATATTATACTAACATGAACAACAGTAACTGTGCAAATGGAGAAGAATTTAGGGAAACACTGTCTGTGTTAAAAATGGCACCCTATTCCCTATGTAGCAGACTACTTTTGACCAGAGCCCTGATGTGCGTTCCAAGTAGTGCACTCGTTCACTACTTCCCACAAATCTAAAAGCCTTGGATTGATGGAGGCATCTACTAGTGGAGTTTCCACCATATACAGTGAGCTCCATAATTCATTGGACAGTGACCATTTTTTTGTTATTTTGGTTCTGTACTCTAGCACTTTGAGTTTGAAAGGATACAATGACAATGAGGGTGAAGTGCAGACTGTCAGCTTTAATTTGAGGGTATTTTCATAAATATTGGATGAACAGTTTAGAGATTACAGCACCTTTTGTACATGGTCCCCCCATTTTAAGGTACTACAAGTATTTGTTAAATTGGCTTCACAGATGTGTGTCGTTAGGCAGGTGTATTCATTTGTGTCGTTAGTGAATGCAGGAGAGCTGTTGATGAATAGTATTGATTCTAGACTTTGCTATTGCCTTTGGAGATTGTTGTTGGGGTGTGACAACATGAGGAAGACAGCAGTGTCGATGGAAATGAAGCTGGCCGTCATAAGGCTCAGAAATGAAAATCAATCAATCAGGAACATTGCAAAAACCCTGGCCATGCCCAAGTCAACAGTTTGGTTCATCATTAACAAGAAAAAAACAACCGGTGAACTCAATTATGTCAAAAGACCCAGTAGACCGAGGAAGACCACTGTAGTGGATGACCGGAGAATACTCTCTATGGAGAAGAAAACCCCCCTGACAACAGCCCAACAGATCAAAAACACTCTCCTGGATGCAGGTGTAGATGTGTCAAAGTCTACCATACGTAGAAGACTACACCAGCAGCACTACAGAGGGTACACTACAAGATGCAAACCACTGATAAGCCTGAAGAACAGAAAGGCGAGATTACAGTTTGCTAAAAAGCACCTAAAAGAGCCCCAAGAGTTCTGGAAATAAGTATTGTGGACAGATGAGACAAAGATTAACATGTACCAGAGTGATGGAAAGAGGAAAGTGTGGAGAAAAAAAAGAAATGCCCATGAAAGATAAGGGCCATATGTTTTGAAAAGCCGTATCGCAAGTGATTATTATTGAAGTTTCTAAATGTTAAAACACAGCGTTGGGATTGTAGTTCATGATGCAGTCGTGGGCAAAGCTAATGGCTGAGAACTGTAGGGAGAAGGCAGAATGCCACCTAGAGTTTGAGAGAGCTAGATACAATCCAGAATTGAAATTCATCATACACTTACAAATAGACACATCGATGATGTGACTGCAGACAGAAGTTGAACAATGAATTCTGAAGTCTACAGAAATATTTTATCTGCTCAGATAAAACCAAATGCCTCCAAACTCATTGGACGGCACTTCATCATGCAACAAGACAATGACCCTAAACATACTGCTAGAGCAACAAATGGGTTTTTGATGGCCAAAAAGTGGAAAATCCTTGACTGGCCGAGTCAATCACCGGATCTGAATCCAATTGAACATGCATTTTACATGCTGAAGAGGAGAATGAAGGCAATAAGTCCCCAAAACAAGCAGGAACTGAAGATGGCTGCAGTACAGGCCTGGCAGAACATCACCAGGGAAGATACCCAGCGTCTGGTGATATCGATGCATCGCAGACTTCAAGCAGTCATTGCATGCAAAGGATATGCGACCAAATATTAACAATGATTACTTTATTCTACATTATGTTAAACTGTCCAATGTTTTTTGATGCCCGAAAATGGGGGGACCATGTACAAAAGCTTCTATAATTTCTAAACAGTTCATCCGATATGTATGAAAATACCCTCAAATTAAAGCTGACAGTCTGCACTTCACCCCCATTGTCATTGTATCCTTTCAAACTCAAAGTGCTAGAGTACAGAACCAAAATAACAAAAAAATGGTCACTGTCCAATGAATTATGGAGCTCACTGTATCTTATACTTGTAATTTCCTTCCAAATAAGTGAATTAGTGAACAAGTGCACACTTTGGGAGGAAGGAGAGTTAATTGGGACATAACCCTGGTCAAAAGCAGTGCACTACATAGGGAATAGGGTGCCAATTGGGACACAGCCACTGACAGCATGTGCGGAGACGTACCTCGATCAGGGAGCCTATTCCAGCAGGAATGAGGACCAGCAGGCTGGTCTGCTCATCAAACAGGTACATGAAAATCACAATGGTGCTGAAACACCTCCACAGTACTGGAAAAGGAACATAACATAAACAGGCCTAAGAAGAATAGTCAACCATTGGTTATATACACAATTATAAACTGGGTGGTTCGAGCCCTGAATGCTGATTGGCTGACAGCCATGGTATATCAGACCGTATACCATGGGTATGACAAAACATTTATTTTTACTGCTCTAATTACATTGGTAACCAGTTTATAATAGCAATAAGGCACCTCGGGGGTTTGTGATATATGGCCAATATTCCACGGCTAAGGGTTGTGTCCAGGCACTCCGCGTTGCGTCGTGCAAAGAACAGTCCTTAGCCGTGGTATATTGGCCATATACCACACCTCCTCTGGCCTTATTGCTTAATTGCATATCATCCCACACACAAAGGCATATATGTTATATTCAACTCCACTGAATAGCCACAACGTCGGTTGTATTTGTGGTTTAACGTGAGAGAGCAATACAAGTTCATATTGGTGACCATTTGGATTATAGCCTTAAACACAACTTTAGCTGTCAGTTACAATCAGTTATAGAACCAAACGCATATCATATGGCACATCAGCACACTAAGACATTTGAACTAAGACACACCCACCAATGTGACTACAGGTATCTGCAGTTTGTCTGGATGACAAACCAGGGCACACAGAGAGAAGACCATCCATCCAAAACAGCCATGGTTGGGCTCAATTTGAGTTGAAGTCAGTCAATTCAAGAAGTAAACTGAAATTCCAATTAAATAATTGAAAAAGAATAGCATTTATTTTCAATCATTTATCAATAAACTGAAAAGGAGAAGCTATTTTTTTTTTTTTACTTCTAAATTCGATTTACTTCCTGAATTGATTAACTTCAATTGGATTTGACCCCGACCCTGCCTAACAGCATCCTAGTGAGAAATCAACCCACCTGCTTTGCTGGACATCCCCACCATGCTTTTCTTCTGCTTCCAGAAGCTGATGTCATTTTTAAAGGCCAGGAAATCAAAGAGGAGCTGCAAAGGAAATATTTGTAGGAAATCAGTCGGGGTCTCAATTTACTATTGAGAATTAGAATACACAAGGTGCTATTTCAAAATGTGGTTGTGCATCATAAGTTTTTCTCTTGTGGCAACAACATTTGCTAGGGCCGGCAGACCCGCATGATGATTTCAGATTTTTTGTGGCCCCCACCCCCATCAAAGTTGTCCATCCCTGATTTAGGCCTGTGAGTCAGAATCATCCATTAAAGATGAATGTCACTTAATCTATATGGAACAGTTAGACTTTAGTCTTACATGAAAGGCAGCTACAAAGAAGGTAAGGGCTAAGAGGTACAGGTTGGTGTCCACGAATATGCCCTTGATTTCATCCGCGTCTTTCTCAGTGAAGCCTGAAATCACAACAAACAAACCAATTAAATCTCATTGCGAGATTATGATGAGGTTTATTGTAGTTTTTGCACTTTGCACAATTCTTTTGCACTACGAAAATGTCACCCATAGAATTATATTTCCATGGTACTACTCACCGAATTGTTGCAGGGAGTAGACGGCATCTTGCATGTGAATCCAGAAGCGGAGTTTCCCGAGGGAGATGGTGTCATAGGAGATAGTGAGAGGAAGTTCAATGCTGGTGCTGTTGATCTCCATCAAGTCCTTCACTCGGTTGCTCAGCTCATCCACAAACAGCAGTGGAAGGTACACCATCTTTTTTCCATTTTGAAATCTTGAACACAGTACAACAATCAAGGAAAATCCATCAATGATATACCGTCTCATATACCACGGCTGTCAGTCAATCAGCATTCAGGGCTGGAACCACCCAGTTTCTAATAAAGGCTTTGGAACTTGAAGTTTACATTTTTGTATTGTGTATTGTATATTAGTGCCAGGTGTCTATTTGTAAGTGTATGATGAATTTCAATTCTGGATTGTATCTAGCTCTCTCAAACTCTAGGTGGCATTCTGCCTTCTCCCTACAGTTCTCAGCCATTAGCTTTGCCCACGACTGCATCATGAACTACAATCCCAACGCTGTGTTTTAACATTTAGAAACTTCAATAATAATCACTTGCGATACGGCTTTTCAAAACATATGGCCCTTATCTTTCATTAGCGAAAAAATAATCCTTAAAATAAAAAAGATATACTTACTGTAGCAGTTTTGCACAGATCCATACAGCTATGCAGCTCCATCCGACGAAACTACACTTCCGCTACACTTCCTGAGTTACGCTTACACACAGGTCTTCAGTGCATGCTAGATAGATAATTAACACAGGTGGTCGCCTCTAGTCTATTTTCCGTAAAGAAGAGCTATAACATGGAGATATGATATGGCCATGTGGAAACACTAACCCTATCAATGTGTGTATCAATTAAACCTTTTTTTAAAATTTTTTTTATTATTTCTTGCTGATATGAAAGATAAGGTCCTTATGCTTCCAAAACTGTACCGCAAGCGATGCATGTTAATGTTCAGACCGAGCGTCAGGGATCTTAACAAACCCCTTCCCCTTGAGAAGACGGCAATTACTTGTATGTGTAATGTAAAGGAACTGAGTCATGGTCAAGGGCTAGATTGTATCATGAGTGCTAAGTGCTGTGCAAAGCGTGTGCTTACACTTTCAGGTAGCGGTGCACGTCACTGGGCAGGAAGTCCCTGTCGAAGACAAAGTCTTCTGACACCACATTGAGTGTGAGACGTGAGCGCCAGTGAGACACGGGCCGGTCCACTGCAGAGTCACCTCCAGTAGTAGTCTTCCGTTTCTGCTGCTCTGGCTGCACTGGGCACAATGACAACAACAGATCAGAGAAAAGGACAAGTGAATAACAAAACAACACTAATGAAAAACGCAGAAAAGGGCAGTGGTCAAAACAATAAAATCAGCAAGACAGTTTGAAAGACGTACCCCACAGAAATGCATTCCAATGTGAAGGATATTCCAATGTAACACATTTTTATGTAGACAAACATGCTACAGAGGGACCATTCAGGATGGTTGATTCCAAGGCAAGCCACCGTGTGTGTATGGACATACCTTAACAATGAAGGCTTTTAAATAGATACCAACGAGTGACTTGCTTTGGAGCTTTTCCATGGCTCTTGTACATGCTGTCTGCATCCCAAATAGCAACCTATTTGCTTAGAGTGCACTACTTTTGACCAGAGCCCATGGTGCACTATTTAGGGAACGCAGCCATTGTGTGGTGTAATAGTAGTCTGACCTTTGGTGCTTCCTCCCCTGAGATCAGGCTGACCTCCAGTGGTTTGGGTATCATGTAGGTGATGAGCTGGGTCACCAGGTGCACCTGCCTGGGGTCCTGCCACGGAGACATGCCTGCCTGGTGTACAAACACCATGGCATACAACGTCCCATTCTTACGGGTCTTCTTCGGGAGGGACACATTCACAATCCTTTAGGAAAAGGGATAAATAGATATAGCAGGGAGAGGTACAACTTCGCAGGTTGAAATAGTCTATTGACTGTTTGTTCAACGTTAACATTTAACCATCTACAATGAATTTGGGCAGCCGTTTTGGATGACTTGCTTATATGAAGTCCAAGTCATCCTGCAACTACCCAGAGATCACTGTGTCTACCACAAAGTTTCCATAGGTGATCATCCTGCTTATTACAACGGACATATATACAGCCATATCCTGTCACTGTAAGAAAAGTTGCACCTTTCAAACTTGGACTCCACATCAAAGTCCTCCTCCTTGTGAATGAGGGTGTGTCCACTATCAGCATTGGGTCGTAAAGCAGTGTAGATACTCAGCTGAAAATGGAGGAAAAACCAACAACACAGCAAACGTTCACACACTTAGCTATTGCAAAACGGCTGGCTGACTAAGTTTGCATTCCATCTAGCTAGCTTCAATGATGCATACCAACCTGGAGTCGTGGTTTTCCTGCCAGATAAGGGTTGAGGCAGTTTTCGAATTTGGGGTTCTCACAAGGCTTGGTGTAAACGATGCCATACATCACCCAGCAAGTATGCAAAACATACACAACAAACACCCCGACTATGAGCGTCGTGAAAGAGGTCTTCTGAAACATGCTGCCGATTGAGTATAGTCCTTCAAGTACGAAATGTGCAAGGCAGATACTGTAGCGACGCTATCCTCCTCTAAACCGAGGAGCGAGAACTGATGCAAAGCCGAAAGAGAATTTAGCTAAAGAAGATTAACGTCGGTTGATGCATTTCTCATACTGTAACGTTAGTGTAGCTTGTGGACTGGACATTGTGGTCACAGCTGTCGGCAGGTGCTAGGCTAGCTATCGTTGATCACAGTGTACGTCTCCTCATCTCTTTTACCTATCAAATGCAATGTCTATTAGTACATATTTTGTGCAATATAAAATCCCCGAATTCTGCTTCTCAGTTTGCCTCTCGAAATCGCAATATCATGTCTATTTTAGCTAAAAGCGTAGTGTCAGCTAGCGACTTCCGTGATGTATTTCCTGGTTAGACGATTCGGGGAGTATCAAACTGCGGCTGCGCAAATCCAACAATTTGCATACCAGTTGAAAATATCTTGGCCACTAGATGTCACCCACGCTCCATGCGGTGCAGTCCGCTCTTCATTTTAATTTCAGGTTTTCTAAGTCACCTTTATACTGTCAGTGCCAGGTCAACATTAACAACAGAAGAAGCATAATTTGTCTTTTTTGCAGGAGATTTTTTCATGTATTGTACAAACTAATTAAAATATGTTGAAAAACAATAAACACAAACCTCTACACTTGAATAAATACAATCTATACGGAACAAAAATATTAACGCAACATGCAACAATTTCAACGATTTTACTGAGTTACAGCTCAAAAAGGAAATCAGTCAATTGAAAGGAATTAATTGGGCCCTAATCTATGGATTTCACATGACTGGGAAGGGGCGCAGCCATAGGCCCACCCATATGAGAGCCAGGCCCAGCCAATCAGAATACGTTTTTCCCTACAAAAGGTCTTTATTACAGACAGAATTACTCCTCAGTTTCATCAGCTGTCCGGGTAGCTGGTCTCAGACGATCCCACAGGTGAAGAAGCCGGATGTGGAGGTCCTGGGCTGGCATGGTTACACGTGGTCTGCGGTTGTGAGGCCGGTTGGACGTACTGCCAAATTCTCTAAAACGAGAAATTAACATTCAATTCTCGACTAGGTGAAAAATCTGTCGATGTGCCCTTGAGCAAGGCACTTGACCCTAATTGCTACTGTAAGTCGCTCTGGATAAGAGCGTCTGCTAAATGACTAAAATGTAAATGTAAATGTACCGCCAAATTCTCTAAAATGATGTTGGAGTCGGCTTATGGTATAGAAATTAACAATCTATTCTCTGGTAAAAGCTCTGGTGGACATTCCTGCAGTCAGCATGCCAATTGCATGCGCCCTCAAAACTTGAGACATCTGTGGTATTGTGTTGTGTGACAAAACTGCATATTTTAGAGTGTCCTTTTATTGTCCCCAGCACAAGGTGCACCTGTGTAATGATCATGCTGTTTAATCAGCTTCTTAATATGCCACACCTGTCAGGTGGATGGATTATCTTGCCAAAGGAGAAATGTTCACCAACAGGGATGTAAACAAATTTGTGCACAAAATTCCAAAGAAATAAGCTTTTTGTGCGCATGGAACATTTCTGGGATCTTTTCTTTCAGCTCATGAAACCAACAACCACTTTACGTGTTGCATTTATCTTTTTGTTCAGTATAGTTACTAGGTCTACTCAAAGGCATAACTTATTTGTAGCACATACAGTGGATATAAAAAGTCTACACACCCCTGTTAAAATGCCAGGTTTTTGTGATGTAAAAGAATGAGACAAAGATAAATCATGTCAGAACTTTTTCCACTGTTAATGTGACCTATAATGTGAACAATTCAATTGAAAAACAAACTGAAATCTTCGAGGGGGAAAAATGAAAAATGAAAACCTTACAATAACCTGGTTGCATAAGTGTGCACACCCTCTTATAACTGGGGATGTGGCTGTGTTCAGAATTAACCAATCACATTCAAACTCATGTTAAATAGAAGTCATTACACACCTGCATCATTTAAAGTGACTCTGATTAATCACAAATAAAGTTCAGCTGTTCTAGTAGGATTTTCCAGACATTTTCTTAGTTGCATCTCAGAGCAACAGCCATGGTCTGCAGAGAGCTTCCAAAGCATCAGAGGGATCTCATTGTTGAAAGATATCAGTCAGGAGAAGGGTACAAAATAATTTCCAAAGCATTACATATACCATGGAACACAGTGAAGACAGTCATCATCAAGTGGAGAAAATATGGCACAACAGAGACATTACCAAGAATTTGGATGTCCCTCCAAAATGTATGAAAAGATGAGAAGAAAACTGGTCAGGGAGGCTTCCAAGAGGCCTACAGCAACATTAAAGGAACTGCAGGAATTTCTGGCTGTGTGCTACATGTGACAACAATCTCCCGTATTCTTCATATGAATGGGCTATGGGGTAGGGTGGCAAGACAAAGGGTGGCAAGACAAAGAAAAACATCCAAGCCCGGCTGAAGTTTGCAAAAACAAACATAAAGTCCCCCAAAAGCACGTGGGAAAATGTCTTATGGTCTGATGAAACCAAGGTTGAACTTTTTGGCCATAATTCAAAAGGTATGTTTGGCGCAAAAACAACAATGCACATCACCCAAAGAACACCATACCCACAGTGAAGCATGGTGGTGGCAGCATCATGTTTGGGGCTGTTTTTTATTCAGCTGGAACCTTAGTCAGGGTGGAGGGAATTATGAACAGTTCCAAATACCAGGCAATTTTGGCACAAAACCTTCAGGCGTCCGTTAGAAAGCTGAAGATGAAGAGGGAGTTCACCTTTCAGCACGACAACGACCCAAAGCACGCATCCAAATCCACAAAAGCATGGCTTCACCAGAAGAAGATTAACGTTTTGGAATGGCCCAGCCAGAGCCCAGACCTGAATCCAATTGAACATATCTGGGGTGATCTGAAGAGGGCTGTGCACAGGAGATGTCCTCACAATCTGACAGATTTGGAGCGCTTTTGCAAAGAAGAGTGGGCAAATATTGCCAGGTCAAGATGTGCCATGCTAATAGACTCTAACCCAAAAAGACTGAGTGCTGTAATAAAATTAAAAGGTGCTTCAACAAAGTATTAGTTTAAGGGTGTGCACACTTATGCAACCAGGTTATTGTGAGTTATTTATTTTTCCCCCTCAAAGATTTCAGTTTGTTTTTCAATTGAATTGTTCATGTTATAGGTCACATTAAAGGTGGAAAAAGTTCTGACATGATTTATCTTTGTCTCATTCTTTTACATCACAAAAACCTGGCATTTTAACAGGGGTGTGTAGACTTTTTATATCCACTGTATAGATAAGTGTTGCTCAGAATTTGTTTCACGCTTTGCAATATGTTGGCCGATGTGCAAAATGGCTCAGTCATTAGACTTACTATGACCAAGAGGTGCCAGAGAGGGAGAAATATCGCTTATATAGTTGACTTAATCCCTTGATAAGACATTGAAGAACTACCCACATTTTATTTTGACTTACCAAGGGCAGTTGAATATATTGCTTAGAAAGAAACCGTGATGAATAGAAAGGTGTGGCGAATGGTCAGTTTTAGTCACCTGTCTGGCCTTGAGATCAAACTACCCAGACTTACTCTTTCATCTCTTGTCAGCATCACTGACCTTCTAGAACTTCCATGGTCATTCTCATACAATCTTTCAGTTCTATCAACAGTGAGCAATAGGACGGGAGTGGAAACAAGTGCTTCACCCAACTTCACCCAAAGGTTTGATGTGTGTGTGTGTGTGTGTGAGAGAGAGAGTGTGCGTATGTGTGCATGTCTGTGCATTCATGTTTGTATTTGTCTGTATGCTTCTGCATGCCCCATAAATGTATGTTTTTGTTTGTTGGTGTGCAAGCATCAGAGCAGTTCCGGAGGAAAATGGGCACAGTGAAAAGATGGAGAGAGAGTTGTAACGGATGAGTGAGGACATAAACAGGAGAGCAGGGAGGGAATGAAGACTACATTGTACCCGCTTTATAGATTTTCTGCTTAAAAACACTAATTTGGAGGCCAACAGTAGAAGATGGAGGATTCTTTCCTCAATTAACGAACACCCTAGGTAGGGAATGTATTGCCTTCTTAAAGCCATTCGCCCTGAAAGGAAAACTCTAACAAGGTGGAGCAAAGCAGGCAAGCAGCAGGCAAATTACATACTGTCTTTATTTGCCAGAAGCTCCTCCTATGGGAAATCTGTCTGTCCTTTTGCTTTATTCAGTATTTACCTGTCAACTAATTATTGCCTTTGAGCTGACAGTAGGCCTACACATATGGATGAAAGGTTGGATCTTCATCACACAGGGCACAATTACAGTAAAGTGCTTACATACACGATTCAGACATTCATAGTCAGGGTTGGAACTACTTCAGTGACACCTCTACATGAAGTACATACCATTTTTATAGCACTCAGGATATATATATTGATGCATCATGCATACATAATTGCATGTTATCTACTGCAAATATGTTGTAACTTGTCATGAAACAACTTGTCATGCAAATATGTGGCAACTGTTGGGTAACTCTGCGACAGGGGTGAGTGAGTGTCATGAAAACAATTCATTATTTTTTTTTAAACACAAATAAATATAGAGTTATCACAGACACACACACATCTAACCCTAACGCTAGCTTCATGTCCACAGTTATGTTAAATCCTGACTCAACCCTAATCCTACTCCTAACCCCCAAATAAGGCTCCCCCACCTGAATTCCGAATGTAACCCCTTTATCTATCTGCCTAGTCTTCTCCATAGGGACCACTTCCCTTCATACCTCCCTGGGTTCTTTGCCCTAAGCCCTATATGCAACACCCTTCCATAGTCCTTTGCTCTTAATGACATGAGCACCTTCTCTCCTAGTATTTAACATCAATCAGAAGGTGCTTGGTTTAATGTATAGGGACATCCATTTCCATCATATTACCTTTTGGGTGTGGTGGGCTGGGGGACTTTATTTAGCATATGAATTTCCATTACTACTCACTGACAACTGAATTGCTTTACTTTTAATTAGAAGAGACGATAACTCTCACATGAGGCGGGCACTGCAGAGGAGGATTATGGGAAAACAAACATGTCTGACTTCAGTGTTTGAGGGTCTACATAACGAAGAAATCAGTACAAATTATCGTATTGGACGTGGGGGAATTGGAAGAGAAGGGGAGTTGGAGGAGAAATGTCTTCCCCAGACAAGGCAAGAACTAGATGTATGTCAGGAGAAGTGCAGTACTATCATAAGGAGAGTTATACTTGGAATACGGAGGAGGAATGGAGGGAAATAGAGAGGCAGAGGAGGTCTAAGAGAGAGAGGGAGGAAGAGGGTGAGCTTGAGCCAGTTAAAAATGGCGGGAAAAAGGGAGATGGTTTGTTAAAGAAGAATGGTAGAAAGTGTAAACAGAGTGAGTTGAAGACAGGAGGAGAAATGGAAGTGAATGAGGGCGAAGTATCGGAGGTGGAAGGTGTGGTGAAGTTCTCGGAGCCCGAGGTTTGCACCGACGGTCTGGATAAAGATGAGTCTGTGACAGTAGGAGTGAAGTTTTTGGAAAAATTGGACCCTTGCCTTTTGGCTGATCCATTTGTGGTTTCAGGGTGGGTGAAAACAGAGGTGAGTGCTGTGGAATCGGTGAGGGTAACCAGAAGTGGTCTAGTGATAATTGTTTGTGTTTCTGCTGGTCAGAGGGAGCAGGCGCTCCATGTTAAATGAATGGTGGCAAGAGATGTGAATTGTTTTGCTCTTAAGAAAAGGGTGCCATTGAAAGGTGTGATTACTGTGAAAGCTGACCAACTGAAGGGGAAGATTCCCAGTGTTTGTGATGCTTGTCGTTTGGTGCGACACAGACAGGGTGGCGTGAGTGGAGAAACAGAAGAGTCATTGTCTATTATTTTGAGTTTTGATGTTGAGTCTTTGCCCGACAAAGTGATGTTAGGATATATAAGTTATCCGGTATGAGCTTTTGTGCAGAATACATTACGTTGTTACAGGTGTCAAGCTTATGGGCATGTGGCAGCAGTATATAGGAGGGAGGATCCTAGGTGTGAGAAGTGTGCAGAAGGGCATGAGACAAAGGAATGTGTAGTATTGGGGAAAGTAGTGGTGTGTGTTAATTGTAGGGGTGCCCATGGGGCTGGGGATCTGAAATGTCCTGTGCGAGAGAGGCAGGTTGAGGTTTCCAGGGTTAGAGTAGTGCAGAAGTTGTCATATGCTGAGGCAGTGAAGAAAGTAGAGGAAGATGGGTTAAGGGGGAGGGATCCTGAGAGGAGTGGTGTGAGTAGTAGATCTGTACCAGTACAGAGGGATAAACCAACAAGTGATAAATGAATGTTTCAGTAAGATTGGATTTTTGGCATTTATAGCAATGGTTATCAACTGTACTGCAGGGATGGAACGTAAGTCGCAGAAAATAAAGGTTGTGGTGGCAGCTGTAGAGAGGTATTTGGGTGTCCGAGACTTGACATCAGAAGAGTTACAGGGTGTGTTAAGTGGTGGTGTCCCATCCCTTCAGGCTGTTGGCCTGAAGTAGGAATAAATAGATTTAAAGAGTGGAGTATGGTAGTTATTATATATATATATTTATTATTTTGTGAGTGTAGTATTAGATGGTAGGGTATTTGTTGTATTTTGTATTTTTTAAACAAAGTATAAGGGAGTTCTACTCCAGTCTAGCAGGTGGAGATAATGCAACATTTATTGGATGCCAACCGCCGTTAAACCTCATCAAAGAAGAGGAAGTACAAGCAATGTTCCCTCTAAACTGCGCAGAAATATCAGCCACAGAGAGAAGCACGAGATTGAACTTCACTCAACTTTCTAGAGCAGTGGTCACCAAGGCATTCCTAGTCGATTGCCAAACATTTCTGTTAAAAACCCAACGACAAAGCCTTGTGTTCCTATTTTTTATTTTTTTGGTCTCGGGCTGTTGGCGGTTGGTGCACCTGATTCAGCTGCCCTGCGCGTAGGTGAACTGTTGCCATTTTTAACCATTTAATGTGTCTGAAGGCACAAACTCTGCCTTCCCGTTGGGCCCAGAGAGCAAATGAAGTACACTATAGCCTACCGCTGGCCAATCATATGGCTCAGATGACAGTGTCTGCGGTAATGTAGCAGGCATAAAATAAAGCTACAGCAATGTTGATACTGTGAGATTTCAAAACGTTTAAAACCATGGCTAGAGAGAGACTGTCAACGAATACAGCAAAGAGATGCTGTTTTTATGAGTGAGTTTATGTTTAAGTTCTTATTCACCTGTCAACACTTTGTATTCAGCACTTTTATAAGCAATAAAATGCACGTTCTTCCTATTTCCACTCAGCGCTACAACAAGCACTGCAGCAGTAATGAATGAGTAGGGAAGTATACAGTTGAAGTCGGAAGTTTACATACACCTTAGCCAAATACATTTAAACTCAGTTTTCACAATTCTTGACATTTAATCCTAGTAAAAATTCCCTGTCTTAGGTCAGTTAGGATCACCACTTTATTTTAAGAATATGAAATGTCAGAATAATAGTAGGGAGAATGATTTATTTCAGCTTTTATTTCTTTCATCACATTCCCAGTGGGTCAGAAGTTTACATACACTCAATTAGTATTTGGTAGCATTGCCTTTAAATTGTTTTTGGGTCAAACATTTCGGGTAGCCTTCCACAAGCTTCCCACAATAAGTTGGGTGAATTTTGGCCCATTCCTCCTGACAGAGCTGGTGTAACTGAGTCAGGTTTGTAGGCCTCCTTGCTCGCACACGCTTTTTCAGTTCTTCCCACAAATGTTCTATAGGATTGAGGTCAGGGCTTTGTGATGGCCACTCCAATACCTTGACTTTGATGTCCTTAAGCCATTTTGCCACAACTTTGGAAGTCTGCTTGGGGTCATTGTCCATTTGGAAGACCCATTTGCGACCAAGCTTTAACTTCCTGACTGATGTCTTGAGATGTTGCTTCAATATATCCACATCATTGTCCTTCCTCATGATGCCATCTATTTTGTGAAGTACACCAGTCCCTCCTGCAGCAAAGCACCCCCACAGCATGATGCTGGGATGGTGTTCTTCGGCTTGCAAGCGTTCCCCTTTTTCCTCCAAACATAACGATGGTAATTATGGCCAAACAGTTCTATTTTTGTTTCATCAGACCAGAGGACATTTCTCCAGAAAGTACGATCTTTGTCCCCATGTGCAGTTGCAAACCGTAGTCTGGCTTTTTTATGGCAGTTTTGGAGCAGTGGCTTCTTCCTTGCTCAGCGGCCTTTCAGGTTATGTCGATATAAGACTTGTTTTACTGTGGATATAGATACCTTTGTGCCTGTTTCGTCCAGCATCTTCACAAGGTCCTTTGCTGTCGTTCTGGGATTTATTTGTACTTTTCGCACCAAAGTACGTTAATCTCTAGGAGACAGAACGCATCTCCTTCCTGAGCGGTATGATGGCTGCGTGGTCCCATGGTGTTTATACTTGCGTACTATTGTTTGTACAGATGAACGTGGTACCTTCAGGCATTTGGAAATTGCTCCCAAGGATGAACCAGACTTGTGGAGGTCTACAATTTTTTTTCTGAGGTCTTGGCTGATTTCTTTTGATTTTCCCATGATGTCAAGCAAAGAGGCACTGAGTTTGAAGGTAGGCCTTGAAATACATCCACAGCTACACCTCCAATTGACTCAAATGATGTAAATTAGCCTATCAGAAGCTTCTAAAGCCATGACATCATTTTCTGGAATTTTCCAAGCTGTTTAAAGGCACAGTCAACTTTTTGGAGTGGTTGAAAAACGAGTTTTAATGACTCCAACCTAAGTGTATGTAAACTTACGATTTCAACTGTATCTATAGGCTTGTGTTGGGTCTTTTTTAATATCGAAGAATATTTAACTTTCTCTGTTCATAGGAGTAACAACATTAATTTGTGCATGAGGCAGAAATAATGCAATGCGAGTTTTGCCATCAGCTGGAAGACGGAGTGCCTTTTTGGTCAGTGTCAGTGGAGGAAAGGGAGAGTGGAGTGATGTTGAGAGGCGGACCCTCATTCTGCTGCTCTCTCCCTCCGCTGAGACTGACCATCAGATGCAGGCACCATCAGCCCAGTAAAATAAAATAAAAAATAAAATGATTGAAATGTATGTTCACTCAGCTGTGCTTCACAAGTAATACAACAACAGATCTATTACTGGTGTGATCATACAGCCTACCTCAAATTGTATACATTTTATAATAAAAATGGCCTGAACAACAATGCATTGGCAAGGCAATTCAAGCAAAGCCAATATGCGGTGGTAATGTATTGGGCCTATAGCTTATTGCACAAACCTCATTGCTACAGTACTGTTTTTAATTGGTTCATGTTGCATAGGCATATGCTTTTTAAGTCATGTTAAAAAAAAATCATTTTCACTCACAGTGATCTTGACTCAGAAAACGTTGGTGACCACTGTTCTAGAGTTTTCCCTGTTAACATTATCAACGTTTCCCTTTACTGTGGCAATTGTGACACGCAATATTAGCCACTTTCAATGTAACATACCGAAACAAAACAATCTATGCAACAGATTTTGCTGTAGGCAGAACGCATCAGAGTAGGATTCTATTGCATTGACACGCACTACTCAGCCCATACTCTACACAGACCGGTGCGGCATAAACAATCAGAGCTGCAGTAGGCCTATATGGATCTGTGCCATTTACTTTGAACTGGACTGTGTTTACAGCATGAGCGGTCGTGAGTAGATGCGATTGTTTTGAGATCAAAGCGAGAGCTACATGTAGCCACGTGTGCACATTTTGTTCATGTCCTTTGTTAGTTAGTGAGTTATTAGCCTAGTTATAGATAATTTGTAGACAGCAATAGGGGAGTGATTGCTTCCTACAAGAGCACAAAACGTGTACATTTCTAGACATCTTTGAAAAGCGAGTCAGGTAAAGAGCTTTTCTTTTGTCTTAAAGGGACAGTGTTATATTTTGAGACAGGCTTGAATAAGCTAAGTAGCCAATAGGCAGAGGGTAGCATAATTTGTCTGATCCTCTGTAATAATGGTATGGGAATAATAATCCACTTTATTTTGTAAAGTGGTTTCTTGCATTAAACAACACAACATTTGCAGTCACCTCCTTGTCTGAAGGACAAGTGGATAAACAGGTCAATGTCAAGCCCTGCATGTTTTTTTCTTCTTAAAAAGTCTCATGGAATGTAGGCTTACATTGAACACCACACATTGGATGTTACTGTAGGCTGAATGATAGAACATCTATTTCCATGTTAAAATGTTAAGGGATGCATTTTCTCCATTGTGCTTGATGGTAGGCCACTCTGGTAGGCCTACATTATGATCAAATAGCCACAGTAGCCTACATGGCCACTGTTAAAACTGTAATTTAAAGTGAGTACAGCCTCAGTGTTCACAGTAAACGCGCACAGAAGATACTTGGGTTCCACAATGCGGAAAGGAAAGTGACCTTGACTGAGGAGGAACGATGGAGGGGAAACATCAAAGAACCAGACTACTCCTCTTCTCTTTTTTGTCACTCTCCGTTGAACTCGCGCTTCCCTACAAAGCACTGTCGTTTAGATTGCCCTCTGACTTTACAGCTGCCTGCTCCCCTCCCCCTCATATCAGCCAAAATGTGCTCTTACTTCCGCCAAGTCTACCTCTCTCTCTCTCTCTCTCCTCTTTCAAATCTTGCCGTCGTCACGGTTGAAGTTCAAACGAGACAGTATCTCCATCCGGCTGGTGAGAATCTCATCAAGGCGAGTGCACTGGGCAGATGCCGAAGCAGAGAGAAACAATGGAGACATCTGCAGCTGCTTCTCTTGTGTAGCCATGAGTGGATTTGCAATCTGTATTTTCAGCAAGGGGACAATTAACACAACAGTATGGGAGGCTGTACATACCTACAGTGAAAACTGTTGTCTGGTTTGGAAGTGAAACTGTCTTGCTTGAGGAAAAGAAGGACGGGGTTGTGAAAACAAGAGCGCTCTTGGCAAGACGTGGTTGGGTTCAGACATACAAGTCTTTGCAATTCATCTCAGTTGTATGGGGCGGCAGGTAGCTTAGTGGTTAAGAGCGTTGTGCCAGTAACCGAAAGGTCGCTGGTTCTAATCCCCGAGCCGACTAGGTGATAAATCTGTTGATGTGCCCTTGAGCAAGGCACTTAACCCTAATTGCTCCTGTAAGTCGCTCTGGCAAAGAATGTAAAAAATGTAGGAGAAAAACATAATCGCTGTTGTAGTTCTAAAAGAAAAACATCATCTTAGTTGTAGTTCTAAAAGAAAAAACAATCTCAGTTGTAGTTCTAAAATAAAACACAGTTGTTCAAGACAAATGAGATCTGAAAGAAAAACAGATAACAACATTGAGAATATCAACCCTACATGTAGTAACTCCTGTTTATTGTCTTGTTATTAGAAAGTGTCTCACAACAACAGGTTGTCTACCTACTTGATTTCCCTGGTGGTTTGAGAGCCCTGGATGGTGATGGTGATTATGCACATTGGATGCTCAGTTAGTTATCCATGTTCCAATACATCAGACTGGACACCAATCATCCATGGCGGCCATTACCATTGCATTGCAACATAATTCAGATTGAGTGAAGATGAATTGTTCCATCTATCTCTCTCTCTCTATTTCCGTTGGGTCACTACTTCAACTCTCTCTTTCTCTCTAGCTCTCTATCTCTCTCTTTATCTCTCTCTCGCTCTATTTCCGTTGGGTCACCACTTCGACTCTCTCTCTCTCTCTCCTTCCTTTTCTCCAATGGTCATGCCTTCATGGGCAGCATTTGATTGTGTCTTCTATCCAGGCACCACTACAAAGTCTTTGGGTGTCAGCTTTAAGTGCACGGTGGCAAAACAAGACGATTACCTCTGTGTTTGATCTATGGAGTCTGCGTGGAAGGGTGTCCAAACAGAGAGAAATCCCAAAGCTCGGAGCTGTCCAGCGCTGAGGCACGCTACCATGGAGATGAAAGGGTTGAAAGGAACTCATCATCTCACACTAACACCTCTGGGAAATGCCTGTACATGAGATCCCTTACTCCTCGAACTCGGCAATCGGAATGCCTGCGATTAGATTGGTACTTCAACATTTCCAATCTAGCCCATTGATTGATCCAACATTCAGCTATTGTTACAACATGACTTGCTTCCTTTTGAACACAGACATTGTGCTTATGACTCAAAGTCTGTGTCTCAAATGGCACTTTATACCCTACCTAGTGCACTGCTTTTGCACTAACACAGGGAATAGGGTGCAATTTGGGATGCTATCTGAAACAGTACTTCACCAGGGAGTGAACAGACTTGAAAGCTATACCTCCATTCTGACTGTAGTGCTGTTGAAAAGGTTGCTTACCTGATCAGCATACTGTCCACTATAATGATCCTGTTCTGAGGAAGGAGCATCAATACAAAGAGTGTACTAATGGTGATCACTGTGCTTTCTATTGGAGTAAAATTGCAGTCTAATTAGGCACAACAAATCTCTAATGTATCCTAAGTGTTGTCTCTAAATGAGAACAGTGCACTGAACATCTCAGAGGTGATCTACTGCTATATGGCTCAAAGCACTGTAGTCATGGCATAGCCTAAGCCAGTGTTTCCCAACTCCGGTCCTCGAGAACCTCTAACAGCACACATTTTTGTTGAAGCCCTGGACAAAAGCACCTGATTCAACTTGTCAAGGGCTTGATGATTAGTTGACAAATATAATCAGGTGTGCTTGTCCGCAGCCACAACTAAAATATGTACTGTTGGAGGTACTGGAGGACCGGAGTTGGGAAACACTGCCCTTAGCTACAACACTGCCTGCCTACTGCTCATGATCGGCTTGCAGTAACAGGTGCTATTTAGACAGATCAAGGGTGCCAACACAGATCTGGATGTGACTTATTTCATTGTTTTCCTTTAATTTGCCTGTCAGTGTGTTTCAGGCCGTGTACGACTGCCACATCAATACCACTGTTGGTTGGTCCTCAAGCTGTCTGACAGCTACCTAGCTCCCCTCTTTCTCAGTTCTCAAGCTGTCTGACAACTACCTAGCTCCCCTCTTTCTCAGTTCTCAAGCTGTCTGACAACTACCTAGCTCCCCTCTTTCTCAGTTCACAAGCTGTCTGACAGACACATAGCTCCCCCCTCCTCTTCCTAAAGCTGTCTGACAGACACCTAGCTCCCCTCTTTCTCAGTCCTCAAGCTGTCTGACAAACACCTAGCTCCCCTCTTTCTCAGTCCTCAAGCTGTCTCACAGACACCTAGCTCCCCTCTTTCTCAGTCCTCAAGCTGTCTGACAGACACCTAGCTCCCCTCTTTCTCAGTCCTCAAGCTGTCTGACAGATACCTAGCTCCCCTCTTTCTCAGTCCTCAAGCTGTCTGACAGACACCTAGCTCCCCTCTTTCTCAGTCCTCAAGCTGTCTGACAGCTACCTAGCTCCCCTCTTTCTCAGTCCTCAAGCTGTCTGACAGACACCTAGCTCCCCTCTTTCTCAGTCCTCAAGCTGTCTGACAGACACCTAGCTCCCCTCTCCTCTTCCTCAAGCTGTCTATATGTGTGTGTGTTTGTGATCACCCCATTCTGCCAGTGTGTCACTTCATGTCCTCAGAATCCACCAGAGGGCTGTCTCCCCCCCTCCTCTTTCTCTCTAACACTTGTCCCCCTCCTCTCTTGTTCCCCAAAACCGTGGTTTATTTCCACATCCATAATGGAGGATGTCTGGCTTTTCAGAATTTTGTCTCAGCAACTGTAGTACAGTCTGACGTTTATTCTCAACCTCTCAGCACTTGCGGAGCACCTTGTGATTTGTTTCATCTCCTCTCCCCCTCTCCTTTCATCGCTCTGCCCAAGCTGTGATGGAGCGTTGATATTTCCACAACTTCTCTAGCTTCAGATTTATTCTTTAAACAGTGCTATGTTCCAGTTCTATGTTCCAGCTCTATGTATCGTGCTGCGTTCATGTTTATTATCAACACAAGCTGAGGCGTCAGAATGTCAGGTGACTACACGGACCAAGCCGGATATTATATGCTTGCTTTGTTGCTTGACATAAACACTGTATATTTTAGTGTTATTTTTGGGGTTAAACATCATGACATATCCCACCAAGATATCCCACCTTAACTCTCCTATTTCTCTATATGGGATCAGAGAATAGCAAAATAAAAGTCAAGGTACAGTATCTTGACATGGAATTGCCATAGTAAAACCACAATAAATAATGACATGATTAATTGAAAGATACTGTAAATATCCACCTGAAAAGTCTTGAGAGTAAATAGATGAAGTCAATAAGGAGTGTATTGAGCTATTGACTAGCTTCTCCACACTTGATTGACATACTGTACACAGCCACAGTAACACTAGAACGCTTTACATGGATAGATACAAGCCCTTCATTCCACTGTCATTGGGTTTGACATGCCTATTCACCGTCTGTATACAGACCATCAACCCGCCCAGCCGTCTAGTATTGGCTCACTAAAGAGAATAAGAGAGAGAGAGAGAGAGAGAGAGAGAGAGAGAGAGAGAGGCAGAGACAGAGACTGAGAAAGAAAGGTGAGAGAGAAACTTTGTCAAATGAATGAGGAATCAATTCTAGCTGTCATGGGCAGAGCCCACTGCTACACTGTATTACTGACAGTAGAACTACGCAACCCAGCAGGGATTCCTGGGGCTTTTCATTCAGCCTCCTATGAATCAAACTATGACAGGGCTGTCACTCAAACAAGGTCGTAATGACTCCATTGGAAAGGGAATTAGTGCAACAGTTATGATATTTGTTCAGTGGTTTAAGGCTATTTCTGGGTCTTGGTCTGTGTTGAGGGCTTGTATGACACATTGTATGGATCGTGCTGTATTTGTCATGGGAGCCAATCCCTGCAAAGACTACTGTAACCAGAGGGAGATGCTAGATAGTGTCTACAGGCGTATACAGTAGAGAATATTAATATTAAAAATTAAAAAAATATCATAAACATCTAACACATCTAAACAAAGTGAATATGGAATTAAGAAAAGGACGACACTTTACAAAAGCAATTAGCCTTTTTTAATCTTACATTGCATTGGAAATGTACATAATATTCATACATGTTACAAATAATTTGTTCATAAAAATATATTTCTTTAAAAAAAAACTTTTTCCTAAATCGATTTTTATTTTATATTTTTTTTATTTTTATATATTTTCAATGCATTTAACATAGGAGTACCCAGCTGTACTGTACTGCAAATAGTATTTCGGCTTCCTAGAATTGTATGGGTTCTTTATTGCAGTCATTTTTATAGGAAAAGCTAAGTGGCAAAATAGATTGAAAGGTTTAAAAAACATGGCACCTGATGAGTGGAAAGGAAGAATGTGTCAGTGTTTAGTGTTTGTTCAGCAACACATGAAGTCCTGTGAGGTGAAGGAGAGAGGGAATGAGATCATAAGATTACAAAGAGAAAGACAGGAACAGGGGGATGAGGAGAGGAGGAAGGAGCAGCAGACCTGGTTCACATGGTTTTTGGTAGGCACTGTAAAAACCACCCACTAGGATACATAGAGTAATACAACAACAACAACAACAATTCAAAACCGTAAAAAAAAAGTGCAATATAATGAAAAGTCACAATGAAAATGTTGCGCGGACGAGTAAAAATGCCAAATAAAAACGAAAGAAACACAAATTCTGGAAAGATTGATCTCATTGGTTTGCGGTTGGCATGGCGATTGATGTCACTGTCAGTATAGAGTATCATCAAGTCTGCAGATAGACTGATCTGGTCTGTCATTGGTGAAAATGATGCCAGAAGTGTCACTGGTGGAGCCCATTGATCCCTTTCTGTATCAATGTGTGATGAGGTCGGGGTACTACGTTATCATAGGGGGTACTACTTTATCATAAAGGCACTGTAATGAATCACAGCTTGGAGACCTGGAGGCCTGCAGTCACGGACACCAACTAGGACTGACTCAGGTCCAGTGGGTGGCACTGGGCATTTATATGATACAGGGGGCAATTCATCTCATCTAGTGTTGAAAAATGCATCTGTTGTGCAAATTACATCATCAGACATTTTTGACCAGAAAAAATAAATAAAAATAAAATAAAAACTACAGACAGATGAAAGGATGAATACAGTAATAAATATGATTGTTAAACCTACTGGGTTGATGTTTGATTCTGCTCTGCTCTTCTGTTGATGTTGGATGGATTTTGTTCCATGATGTTGTCCCCCACAACTTCAAAATGGCCGCAAGGAGTACCGATATTGTCTTTAGATAAAGTGTAATAATTCCACATTTAGTACAAATTAAATGACACTCATTTAAAATAAGTTTTGCTTTGCAGACTTTAAGATCTCAATACTGACATTCCTTATTTAGGTCAGAATGAAGATGACTGTAAAGGCTAATAACGGTACCAAAGTATGATCCAAAATGGCAAATAAGAGTTAAATATTCCAGAAAACCTTTCTACTCACATCACACAGTTAACATCAATACTTCAAACACTTCTGATTGCCACAGTGGAAAAAAACACAGAATATGGGACTGAAGCTCGAGGACAGGGAGTTACGGTCAAAACCGTTGTTTTAAAAAACGGTTTAACCTTTTAAAAATGAACCCAAAAATACCTTTGTGTGTTTGACGATGTGAACAGCATATTTTGAAATATCTTTTTTTCCCCTCTTTTTTATAAACTCTTCAGCTCTCTCCCTTTGGCCCCTCCCACGTGGTAATATATAATACAAAAATATAGGTGGTGAATGCTCCTCCTATATATGCAAGAAGAAGATTTACAGATCCTTTTCACTTTATATAAAAGACCCAATCGACTGTGAAGAAGCACTCGCAGAGTGCAATATAATAAGGTAGCGTAAGAACTCTCCACGCCACTCGCCGACCACCGTGAAGATTTGGGTTTTTATGTTTCTCAGTTCTCAGTTCAGTCTTCTAAAATGTGATGTTGGCCCAGTGAGTGTCTTTCTCGACACACATGACCCAGTCAAGGTTCCTGAATAGTGTGCTTTAAGTACCAGAGGATTGGTTCCTTGTTCCTCAGTTCGTCTCGCCAAAAATGTCTGACACGCCTCTACTAGAGTGTCTCCATCGCTATCTCCAGTCTCAATCTAAACAAAATCAGCTCGTCTCACAAAAGCATTTTTTTTTTTTTTTTTTTTTTTACCTTGATATAAAATAAGAAAAAAAACAATGCAGTGTTTGCGGTTGCAGTCGCCAAGCAGACTTCATTATACCATTGTGCAGACTGTGTTCAGGTTGGGGTCGAACCGGACAGCTTTGCCTTCCACCGACTTGGCGCTGGTGTTGTACATGGGGTTCTCGAAGGCCGCCTGTCCGTTGTTGTTCTCGTGGACGGAGCAGCCTGTGTACTGGGTTTTAGGAGTAGACCTAGATAGGGGCAAAGACATGGTTCAGACTCAATGGAGAACAAGAGTCAGTATAAGTCAACATGTAGCCTATCTAAGATGTACTGGGTTTTAAGAGAAGACCTGTGGAGGACACAGCAATGGTTCATGGTTTTATACGTGAATAACAGCAACCCGTATGTCAAACAAACGCTATAGATCACGTGTAAAACTCATTACACGGAGAGCCGAGTGTCTGCGGGTTTTCGCTCCTCCCTTGTACTTGATTGATGAATTAAGGTCACTAATTAGTAAGGAACTCCCCTCACCTGGTTATCTAGGTCTTAATTGAAAGGAAAAACCAAAAACCCGCAAACACTAGGCCCTCCGTGGAGTTTGACACCCCTGCTATAGATCCTGACACAGTAGCACAGTACAGATGTAGGATCTTAATTTGAGCCAGTTTACTACAGTAGGAAAATAATCCTGCGGTAACAAGAAATGCGAATTATTATGTGGATTATAATTAATCAAATCACATTTTATTGGCCACATGCGCCGAATACAACAGGTGCAGACATTACAGTGAAATGCTTACTTACAGCCCTTAACCAACAGTGCATTTATTTTTAATAAAAAAGTAAAATAAAACAACAACAAAAAAGTGTTGAGAAAAAAAGAGCAGAAGTTGTCAGCTTCCTGCTTCTCCTGTTTGTCTCCGGGCCTCTAGAGGTCAGCTGTGTTCCCCTCTGCCTTAGTTCTTCCTCGTGTGTCCTCATTAGTTTGATCCAGGTCACCTGTGCCTTGTTTTCCCTTTAGTATTTTAGCTGTGTGTTTTCCCCTTGTTTCTCACTTGGTTATTGCGTCCTGACTATGTGTCTCCTGCTTTGTCCCACCGTGTCTGTCCTAGTAAGCTGTTCGATGTTATCTTTAGTTTGTTTTTCTCCCCTCGTGGAGTTGTTTTGTTTTGCCTCCTGTTTTGGAACATTAAATCAACTTACCTGGAGTATTGCCTTGGGTGTTTCATATGGGTCCTACAACACCTCCTCTGTGGCTAAGGGGTAGTACCCCCAGCTTTCCACATCTGAGACCGGAGTTCTAGCCCGGCTTGTGACAGAATAACCAAGTCACTCATGGACCCAGAAACACTCAGTTCCCAGGACCTGTTGGCGGTGATCACTCGACATGAGGCTTCTTTCCAGCGCCATGAAGCCGTTCTCAGCCGACAAGAGGAGCTGATGGCTAGTCATTCTCAACTCCTGGCCGAAATGATGAGTTCCCTCCGCCAGCTCTTTGAACGCCTCCCTGGTCCTCTCCCTTCCCCCAGGTCACCCCCCAGTGACGACAGGCCTTCTCGGTTGGCGGAGCCCCGACTACCACCTCCCAAGCCCTTTTCTGGGGATCCAAGCTCTTGCCAGGGTTTCCTCACCCAATGCTCCCTCACCTTTGGGCTCCAACCCTCAAGTTTTCCCACAGACCGTTCCAAGATTGCCTACATCATTACCCTTCTTTCAGACAAGGCGCTCGCCTGGGCTTCTGCGGTGTGGCAGTCCCAGGAGGCCTGTTGTGACTCCCACGCTGCATTTGTAGAAGAGTTCAAGCGGGTGTTCGATCATCCTGTCAGTGGGCGGGAGGCTTCCAAGCGCCTACTGTCTCTCCGTCAGGGCCCCCGAAGCACGGCAGATTTTGCCATTGAGTTCCGGACCATAGCAGCAAGGAGCGGATGGAATGATGAAGCGCTGAGGGTCTGCTTTCAGGGAGGGTTATCTGAGCCCCTTCAAGATGTGTTAGCCACCCGGGAACCAGCTGGAGATCTCGAGTCCCTCATAACCTTGGCCATCCGCCTGGACAATCGTCTAAGAGAGCGGAGAACGGCTCGCCGTCAGGTGTCTCAGTCCCAAGTTCCTCTGAGCAGCTCTGTTTCTCCTGTTTGGACTCCGTCATTCAGAGCTTCCCCGGCTCCTGAACTGCTCCAGGATTCCCCGGAGAGCATGCAGTTAGGCCGTTCCAGGCTTTCTCCCAACGAAAGGGAACGTCGCATGAGGGAGCGTCGGTGCCTCTACTGCGGGGTTGCCGGCCACTTCCGCTCCACTTGCCCCGAGCTTTCGGGAAACGCCTGTCCCCGCCCAGCTACAGGAGGGCTGTGATGGGGAGAATTAGAGCGCCTCCTACTAACGCTGTCCTGGCTATTCCAGCCACTCTGTCCTGGGGGGGCCACCAGCATCGGGTCCAGGCTATGATCGATTCCGGTGCCGCAGGTGATTTCCTGGATGTAACCTTGGCTAAGGAACTTAAGATCCCTACCCAACTACTTCCTCAACCCCAGGCAGTTACAGCCTTAGATGGCAGACCTCTGGAACCAGGAAAGGTTACCGAGGCGACTCAGTCCCTGCGACTTACCATCTCTCAACACCAGCAGGAGGAGACCTTCTATCTTATTGACTCTCCCGAGTATCCTATTATCCTGGGTCACCCTTGGCTATGCAGACATAATCCCCAGATCGACTGGCCTACTGGCACCATTCTAAGCTGGGGTCCCACTTGCCAACTCACCTGCATGCTTCAGAGTCCCTCAGCCCCTAGTACCCAGTTTCAAGAGTCTGTTGACGTCTCCCGAGTCCCCAGTGTTTACCATCGGTTCAAGGCAGTGTTCAGCAAGGCCCGGGCTACTGCCTTACCGCCTCATCGCACGTATGACTGTGCCATTGATCTACTCCCTGGGTGCTGCCCTCCTAGAGGTCGGATCTTTTCCTTGTCCTCCCCCGAGCACGCAGCTATGGACACCTACATTAAGGAGTCCTTGGCAGCCGGCCTCATCTATGCCTCTACTTCCCCGGCTGGGGCGGGCTTCTTTTTTGTTGAAAAGAAAGACGGGGGTCTTAGGCCTTGTATTGATTACCGGGGACTCAACAAGATCACGGTTCGGAATCGATACCCCCTTCCTCTCATGGCCACTGCTTTTGAGCTGCTTCAAGGGGCTTCCATTTGTACTAAGCTGGATCTCCGCAATGCTTACCATCTCGTGCGGATCCGGCAAGGAGACGAATGGAAGACGGCGTTCAACACGCCCACGGGGCACTATGAATATCGGGTGATGCCGTTCGGGCTCACCAATGCCCCCGCAGTATTCCAAGCCCTGATTAATGATGTTCTCCGGGATATGCTTAATCTGTTCGTCTTCGTGTACCTGGACGATATCCTCATCTTCTCGAGGTCACGGAAGGAGCATGAGGGGCATGTTAGCCGGGTTCTCCAGAGGCTCCTTGACAATCACCTCTACGTTAAGCCTGAGAAGTGTGAATTTCATGTTTCTCAGACTCAGTTTCTCGGGTTTATTGTCACTCCCGGGCACCTAGAGATGGATCCCAAGAAGGTCAAGGCGGTCCACGATTGGCCCACACCTGCCATGGTCAAGGAGGTTCAACGGTTCATTGGCTTTTCTAACTTCTATCGGAAGTTCATCAAGAATTTCAGCTCGGTGGTAGCCCCCTTGACGACGCTTACCAAGGGAGGAGGGACCAAGATTCACTGGGGTCCGGAAGCAGCAGGGGCCTTCGAGGATCTCAAGCGCCGCTTCACTTCTGCTCCGATTCTGGTGACCCCTGACCCAGAAAGACCTTTCGTGGTGGAGGTGGACGCCTCAGAGGTGGGGGTGGGAGCCGTCCTGTCACAGAGGGGTGCGGATGGGAGATTACACCCTTGTGCCTTCATGTCTCGCCGCCTGTCTGAGGCCGAGCGCAACTACCACGTGGGGGATCTTGAGTTGCTTGCGGTAAAACTGGCCTTGGAGGAGTGGCGCCATTGGCTTGAGGGGGCTCAGCACCCTTTCCAGGTTCTCACGGACCACAAGAACCTGGAATATCTCCAACAGGCTAAGCGGATGAACCCTCGGCAAGCACGATGGTCCCTTTTCTTTAATCGATTCCAGTTCCTCCTGTCTTACCGACCTGGCACCAAGAACGTCAAGCCGGATGCCCTGTCTCGAGTCTATTCTCCCGAGGTACGAGAGAAGCCCTTGGCATCGGTTATTCCGAGGTCTAGGATCGTCGCACCTCTTCAGTGGGAACTAGAAAGAGGGGTACGAGAAGCTCTTGTCCATGAGCCCGATCCAGGCGGTGGTCCTGCCGGTCGCCTGTACGTTCCTCTCTCTGTTCGGGCCCGCGTCATGCAGTGGGGTCATGAGTCGCCCTTGACATGCCATCCAGGCAGTGCTCGCACACTGGAGTTCCTCCGACGGCGGTTTTGGTGGCCGTCCATCAAAAAGGACGTGCAGGTCTATGTTGAGGCCTGCCCTGTGTGCAACCAGGGAAAGTCGACACGCCAGCGACCCCAGGGACTGCTCCATCCCTTACCTGTTCCTCGAAGGCCATGGTCACACCTTTCTCTGGACTTTGTTACGGGACTTCCTCTATCCCAGGGCAACACCGTCATCCTAGTGGTGGTAGACCGTTTCTCTAAGGCTGCCCGGTTTATTCCCCTGCCCAAGCTGCCCTCGGCTAAGGAGACTGCTGAGCTCCTCATGAACCATGTCTTCCGGATATTTGGTATTCCCCTGGACGTGGTCTCTGACCGAGGTCCCCAATTCTCGTCCCGGTTTTGGGGGGCCTTCTGCAGGCTTGTGGGGGCCACAGCCAGCCTATCGTCGGGGTTCCATCCAGAGTCTAATGGTCAAACGGAACGGATTAATCAGGATCTGGAGACCACCCTGCGGTGTATGGCGGCCAGTAATCCCACGTCTTGGGCCACCTATATCATTTGGGCTGAATATGCCCACAACACCCTCCAGTCCTCAGCCACCGGATTGTCCCCCTTCGAATGCCAGTTCGGTTACAACCCTCCATTATTTCCAGAGGAGGAGGCGCAAGTTGGTGTTCCCTCGGCCCAGCGCTTTGTCCAACGCTGTAGGCGGACCTGGAAGAAGGCCAGGCGTGCCCTCCTTCGGACCTCCCAGAGATACCAAAGTCAGGCTAATCGCCACCGCCGGACGGCCCCTAGTTTCCGAGCTGGTCAGAGAGTTTGGTTGGCCACTAAGAACCTGCCCCTCCGGGTCGAGTCCAAGAAGCTTTCCCAGAGATACATCGGCCCTTTCCGCATTGCTAGAAAGGTTAACCCTGTGTCTTATCGTTTGGTTCTCCCTCGTTCCCTTAGAATTAACCCCACTTTCCATGTTTCACTTATTAAACCTGTCTTGTCTTCTCCCTTTGCCCCCCCACGCAGACCCCCGCCACCTCCCAGGATCATTGACGGCCATCCAGCCTACACAGTCCGCCGGATACTGGACTCCCGGAGGGTCCAGAACTCTCTGCAGTATCTGGTGGACTGGGAGGGCTACGGGCCAGAGGAGCGCATCCTGGACCCAGGGTTGATCCGAGATTTTCGCACCCGGGGGCCAGGGTGTTCTGGAAGGAACGTCAGGAGTCGTTCCTAGAGGAGGGGGTCCTGTCAGCTTCCTGCTTCTCCTGTTTGTCTCCGGGCCTCTAGAGGTCAGCTGTGTTCCCCTCTGCCTTAGTTCTTCCTCGTGTGTCCTCATTAGTTTGATCCAGGTCACCTGTGCCTTGTTTTCCCTTTAGTATTTTAGCTGTGTGTTTTCCCCTTGTTTCTCACTTGGTTATTGCGTCCTGACTATGTGTCTCCTGCTTTGTCCCACCGTGTCTGTCCTAGTAAGCTGTTCGAAGTTATCTTTAGTTTGTTTTTCTCCCCTCGTGGAGTTGTTTTGTTTTGCCTCCTGTTTTGGAACATTAAATCAACTTACCTGGAGTATTGCCTTGGGTGTTTCATTTGGGTCCTACAACACCTCCTCTGTGGCTAAGGGGTAGTACCCCCAGCTTTCCACATCTGAGACCGGAGTTCTAGCCCGGCTTGTGACAGAAGTAAAATAAAATAACAGTAGGGAGGCTATATATACAGGGGGGTACCGGTGCAGAGTCAATGTGCGGGGGCACCGGCTAGTTGAGGTAGTTGAAGTAATATGTACATGTGGGTAGAGTTAAAGTGACTATGCATAAATAATTAACAGAGTAGCAGCAGCGTAAAAAGATGGGGTGGGGGTGGGGGGGCAGTGCAAATAGTCTGGGTAGCCATGATTAGCTGTTCAGGAGTCTTATGACTTGGGGGTAGAAGCGGTTGAGAAGTATTTTGGACCTAGACTTGGCACTTCAGTACCGCTTGCCGTGCGGTAGCAGAGAGAACAGTCTATGACTAGGGTGGCTGGAGTCTTTGACAATTTTGAGGGCCTTCCTCTGACACCGCCTGGTATAGAGGTCCTGGATGGCAGGAAGCTTGGCCCCAGTGATGTACTGGGCCGTACGCACTACCCTCTGTAGTGCCTTGTGGTCGGAGGCCGAACAGTTGCCATACCAGGCCGTGATGCAACCAGTCAGGATGCTCTCGATGGTGCAGCTGTAGAATTTTTTGAGGATCTGAGGACCCATGCCAAATCTTTTCAGTCTCCTGAGGGGGAATAGGCTTTGTCGTGCCCTCTTCACGACTGTCTTGGTGTGTTTGGACCATGATAGTTAGTTGGTGATGTGGACACCAAGGAACTTGAAGCTCTCAACCTGTTCCACTACAGCCCCGTCGATGAGAATGGGGGCGTGCTCAGTCCTCTTTTTTTTCCTGTAGTCCATAATCATCTCCTTTGTCTTGGTCACGTTGAGGGAGAGGTTGTTATCCTGGCACCACACGGCCAGGTCTCTGACCTCCTCCCTATAGGCTGTCTCATCATTGTCGGTGATCAGGCCTACCACTGTTGTGTCGTCGGCAAACTTAATGATGGTGTTGGAGTCGTGCCTGGCCAGGCAGTCATGGGTGAACAGGGAGTACAGGAGGGGACTGAGCACGCACCACTGAGGGGCCCCCGTGTTGTGTATGAGTGTGGCAGATGTGTTGTTACCTACCCTTACCACCTGGGGGCGGCCCATCAGGAAGTCCAGGATCCAGTTGCAGAGGGAGGTGTTTAGTCCCAGGATCCTTAGCTTAGTGATGAGCTTTGAGGGCACTATGGTGTTGAATGCTGAGCTGTAGTCAATGAATAGCATTCTCACGTAGGTGTTCCTCTTGTCCAGGTGGGAAAGGGCAGTGTGGAGTGCAATAGATATTGCATCATCTGTGGATCTGTTGGGGCGGTATGCAAATTGGAGTGGGTCTAGGGTTTCTGGGATAATGGTGTTGATGTGAGTCATGACCAGCCTTTCAAAGCACTTCATGGCTACAGACGTCAGTGCTACGGGTCGGTAGTCATTTAGGCAGGTTATCTTAGTGTCCTTGGGCACGGGGACTATGGTGGTCTGCTTGAAACATGTTGGTATTACAGACTCAGTCAGGGACATGTTGAAAATGTCAGTGAAGACACTTGCCAGTTGGTCAGCACATGCTCGGAGTACACGTCCTGGTAATCCGTCTGGCCCTGCGGCCTTGTGAATGTTGACCTGCTTAAAAGTCGGCTACGGAGAGCGTGATCACATAGTCATCCGGAACAGCGGTGCTCTCATGCATGCTTCAGTGTTGCTTGCCTCGAAGCGAGCATAGAAGTGGTTTAGCTCGTCTGGAAGTCTTGTGTCACTGGGCAGCTCACGGCTGTGCTTCCTTTTGTAGTCTGTAATAGTTTTCATGCCCTGCCACATCCTACGAGCGTCAGAGACGGTGTAGTATGATTCAATCTTAGTCCTGTATTGACTCTTTGCCTGTTTGATGGTTCGTCAGAGGGCATAATGGGATTTCTTATAAACGTCCGGGTTAGAGTCCCGCTCCTTGAAAGCGGCAGCTCTACCCTTTAGCTCAGTGCGGATGTTTCCTGTAATCCATGGCTTCTGGTTGGGGTATGTTAATGGACATTTTTGTAGGGGTTGAGACATTTTTCATAGTAAAAAATGTGTAATTTTTCAAGTAAAAAATGTCTAAGTGGAAATTAAAAACTTCAGAAGCCTTTTTAAACATCAAATACACTACACGTTTAAAATGTCCTATATTGCAGGAAAGTTATCCTGCAACAGGGTGATCAACTTAAGATCCTACATCTGTATGTGGCCTTTACTGTGAATTCAGCCCACAGTATAAAATTAGCTGGTGGTAGATAGGTACACTTACCTCTGTTTGTAAAGATAAAATCCGAAGCCTGCAAATATCAGGGCGAAAAAAGGCACAAGGATTGCTATGGCCACAGAGCTACTGTTTGTACCGTGAGGTGGATTGGACGAGTTATTACTTTCTGACATGTTCAAACCTGTGTGGGAGAGGAGACATAGGAACAACATGAATATTCTCACACTCACCTTTTGGCCTATATCAAATATCTATTACATACATGTTTCATTTCTATATACTGAAATGACACAACATTGTTGACATTGAGAAAGCTGATATAAAAACAATGTGGAGATGTTTACCTAGCCTCTGAAGTCCAAACTGGCCGTAGTCTCTACCCTGTATGAAGCCTTGAAAGACGTAAGTGGCACCGTCAGGTTCTGCAGACACCTAGGAGAATACAGGGAGACAGATATGGTCAGTCAGTCAGTTAGTTAGTCATTCAGTGTGTCGGTCGGTCAGTCAGTCAGTCAGTGAGTCAGTCAGTCAGTCATTTCTTTGAATGGTACTTTTCACTATGAGGTTACGTTTTAAAGGACAAATCTAACTTTTCAGAATTGTATTTTTACAAAATACAAAACAAGGACTGCATTTGAGGCCATTTTGTAATAAACATGAAGTAACAATGTATAACAAATGTCCATTGATATGTCTAACAAATGTCCATTGATATGTCTAACAAATGTCCATTGATATGTCTAACAAATGTCAATTTCAACATTATTACACCACGTCAGATGGTTATTAAGATACAGTGCATTCGGAAAGTATTCAGACCCCTTGACTTTTTCCACATTTTGTTACGTTACAGCCTTATTCTAAAATTGATTAAATAGTTCTCCCCCCTCATCAATCTACACAAAACAGGTTTTTAGATTTTTTTGCAAATGTATATAAAAAACCCAGGAAATATCACATTTACATAAGTATTCAGACCCTTTACTCAGTACTTTGTTGAAGCAACTTTGGCAGCGATTACAGCCTTGCGTCTTCTTGGGTATGACACTACAAGCTTGGCACACCTGTATTTGGGGAGTTTCTCCCATTCTTCTCTGCAGATCCTCTCAAGCTCTGTCAGGTTGGATGGGGAGCGTCGCTGCACAGCTATTTTCAGGTCTCTCCAGAGATGCTCAATCTGGTTCAAGTCTGGGCTCTGGTTGGGCCACTCAAGGACATTCAGAGACTTGTCCCAAAGCCACTCCTGCGTTGTCTTTGTTGTGTGCTTAGGGTCGATGTCCTGTTGGAAGGTGAACCTTCACCCTAGTCTGAGATCCTGAGCGCTCTGGAGCAGGTTTTCATCAAGGTTATCCTTTGCTCCGTTCATCTTTCCCTCGATCCTGACTAGTCTCCCAGTCCCTGCCGCTGAAAAACATCCCCACAGCATGATGCTGCCACCACCATGCTTCACCTTAGGGATGGTTCCATGTTTCCTCCAGACGTGACGCTTGGCATTCAGGCTAAAGAGTTCAATCTTAGTTTCATCAGACCAAAGAATCTTGTTTCTCATGGTCTGAGAGTCCTTTAGGTGCCTTTTGGCAAACTCCAAGCGGGCTGTCATGTGCCTTTTACTGAGGAGTGGCTTCCGTCTGGACAATCTACCATAAAGGCCTGATTGGTGGAGTGCTGCAGAGATGGTTGTCCTTCTGGAAGGTTCTCCCATCTCCACAGAGGAGCTCTGGAGCTCTGTCAGAGTGACCATCGGGTCACCTTCCTGAACAAGGCCCTTCTCCCCCAATTGCTCAGTTTGGCCAGGCTGCCAGCTCTAGGAAGAGTCTTGGTGGTTCCAAACTTCTTCCATTTAAGAATGATGGAGGCCACTGTGCTCTTGGTGACCTTCAATGCTGCAGACGTTTTAGTACCCTTCCTCAGATCTGTGCCTCGACACAATCCTGTCTCGGAGCTCTACGGACAATTCCATTGCTTGGTTTTTGCTCTGACATGCACTGTCAACTGTGGGACCTTATATAGACAGGTGTGTGCCTTTCCAAATCATGTCCAATCAACTGAATTTACCACAGGTGGACTCCAAGTTGTAGAAACATCTCAAGGATGATCAATGGAAACAGGATGCACCTGAGCTCAATTTTGAGTCTCATACAAAGGGTCTGAATATTTATGTAAATAAGGCTGTAACGTAACAAAATGTGGAAAAAGGGAAGGGGTCTGAGTACTTTCCAAATGCACTGTATGTAAGTCGCTAGCGTCTGCTAAATGACTAACATGTAGATGTAAATGTGTCAATTCCACAAATCCTTCCTGTTAGTAAGAAACGGTAAACTTACAAAACCGTCCATGGACCATGTCTCCTCCTTGCCCAGCGTGGTGTGAGTGGACGTTTTCACATGGTACATGAGCAGCATCAACCGTGCTTCTTGGCTCTTATAGACACCTGCAGCACAACAGAATAGAGGGGGACAAGAGGGTCGATGTGAGACCAGGGCACAACACTGATATAACTGGTGGTACTCAGGGGAGACGATCACAGACAATGACCCCATGATGATTGTTTCCCTCTCCTATCTCATTGTCTGTTTTTCTGTCTGTCTGTCTGTCTGGAAAATGAAAGCAGGTGATATGAATACTCAGTGAGCCATATTCTTTAACCATGAAGCAATTTACAGCAGTGGAACACTCATCAACTGTACTTCCTATTTCTAACTGCCTCCTGCAATTGAAGGCAAAGAAAGGGAGCACCATATTAAGGCCTCTCAGAGGTCCTGGCCCTTCGCCACCGCTGCAGCTGCAGGTGAACTGACTGATGTACACAGTGGCAGTAATAAGACACATTCAATTAACACACCCAATCCATTGCCTGGCCTCTCTAAATGTATAATAAGCTGTTATTAAAAACACAAAATGGCTGCCTCCCTCGCCTCAGCGTTACGATTACATTGTGATCCCTATATCTCCCAGACAAGGCCATTTCTTCTCAATGAGTATGTGAATGAATAGTTCTTCATTCACCTGTCTAAGTCATAATTGGCGACGGCTGGGTAATTCCCAGTCCAATTTAAATGGAGAATATTAATTAGATGATGTAAATGACATGTCAGCTGGGGCTAAAGGCATTCGTGGAGAAACGAGGGGGGAAAGAGCGAGGGGGGAAAGAGCAAGGGGGGAAAGAGCAAGGGGGGAATGAGCGAGGGGGGAAAGGGAAAAGGGGCCTCGACACTCCGGATAATTATGGTAAATCTGTCAAATATTTGTCAGATCTGATTAATATTTCATTTAAGAGAAATGGGGGGGGGGAGATTTTACACGTCCATTAGGCTATATTAATGAAGTACATTAAGGGACTGAATATTTTTTATATTTAGGGACGCCTATGTGAAAACACCCCCAAAAAACGAATATGTAAAATAAATGAGTCATCGGGATCATCAGCCAGGTCGTTCAAGATTGACATCGAAATTGGATTGGATGTCCTGAGAACGTCGGGAAATGCCTTCAAAACCGGCGACTCGGGGCAACAGTGAGCGCTATTACCACCAAGTAGCCTTGGGTTTTGCTAGGGCGTTGTGGACGGGGGTAATCCCATGACTCTGGATCGATCCCAGTCGTGGAGACTGGTTTTACATTTTTTGTTTTAACCCTATCCCAAACCTTAACCCTTACTTTATCCATTCGGGCTGAGTGC
>NW_028157553.1:75000-98142 GCF_964263955.1 Coregonus lavaretus
AAAAAGGAGGAACAAAGAGAATGAGAGAGACAGAGAGGGCAGAGAGAGAGAGAGAGAGAGAAAGGGCAGATAGAGAGAGGGGGAGAGAGAGAAAGGTAGAGAGAGAGCGCGAGAGAGATGGGGGCAGAGAGACAAAGGAGAGAGAAGGAGAGAAAAAAGGAGGAACAAAGAGAATGAGAGAGAGAGAGGGCAGAGATAGAAAGAGAGAGAGAGGGCAGAGAGAGAGAGGAAGAAAAAATGAAAGAGAGGGCAAAGGATAAAAAATAGAGCTTTTTTCACAGACTGCTATGATTCTTCTCACTATCTGCTCTCATCTGGGGTCACCATCAAAGCTCTATTGAATTATTTTTTTCCTTTTATATTGTTTTGTAGAGTCACTGGCTGGTATCTGTCTTTCTGTCATGACTGTACTTTTTGTCTCCTGCACCTGCAAGTGACTGGATGTGCATACACTACTACTGAACTGATTCACTGGCTACTTAGAACCCCCCCCCCCCAAACACAATGAACACTCCAAACACAATGCATTATGCACTTTCAAGACATCTGCTATACGACTGGTTACTTTTTCAGGGATGGATGGTTGCATTCTACATAGTCTACAGAGATGGTCCGGAGTTGAGTTGAGCAACCCATCGAGGGTGAGACAGACACTGATGTGTTGTGGCAGACTGCACAGAGACAGAGAGAAGTGTGTGTGTGTGTGTGTGTACCTGTCACTGCCCCCCCAACCCATGGAAGATCAAACAGTAGGAGATGCTCAGTCATTCTGCTAAGCCAGTGGACCACTATCATCCATCTTTGATCAAAAGGGACTGGGATTAGGTCTGTGAAGGGAGCAATGCTCAAACTAACCGACCAATGCTCTTTTATCTTTGGGTCTTTTTTGTTTGTGTGTGGAATGCTTGTGTATGTCTGTGTGTGTGCATGTGTGTCCAACACAGGAAGATTGTTAGAGGTTATGGTGACTTATTTTGTGTTCGTTTTCTGAAATTCCAATATCAAAAGGACTATGAACAGTAACTGAATATTAAATTACACAGTATGAGTAATCCTAGAAATATTGTACTATATCAATGTCATTTGTGTGACACTGGGTGTTGCCATTTCTTCGCACATGATTTTGAAACAGAAAATCAAACAATTGGCAGAATATAGGCTAATTACAAAAATAGTTCAATGTAGTTATGAGTGGAGATGCTTGGAGTGAATGAACTGCAATCTGTTGGCTTAGATTGGGAGCCATCTGTCAGTGCTCTCTAAGTCAGCCTCGTAACAAACTGGTTTAATGGAGTTCACTCTATTTTCCTATGGCTGGGCAGACAGACGTGCAGTGGAGAGAGAGAGAGAGAGAGAGAGAGAGAGAGAGAGAGTGCAGCCACCACCACCCACGCTCTTCTTCCATTTGGCTGGAAATTATAGTCGTATTCATAACATTTTCTCATGCTATCCATTCATTTCTACATTGCAGTAGGCCTATACTTACTTAAAGTATATAAATCATATTTTCACACCACTTCCTCATACTACTACTACTACTACTACTACTACTGCTCCTCAGGGCTGTACATTTCTACTACTACTACTACTACAACTCCAACTGCTACTGCTACTACTATTACAACTGCTACTACTCCAACTGCTACTACTACTACTACTACTACTGCTACCACTACCACTACTATTACTACTACTAACTAATACTACTACCCAGTGGCGTAAAGTACTTAAGTAAAAATACTTTTAAATACTACTTAAGTAGTTTTTGGGGGTATCTTTACTTAACTTTACTATTTATATTTTGACAACTACTGCTGCTGCTGCTGCTGCTACTACTACTACTACTACTACTACTACTACTACTACTACTACTACTACTACTACTACTACTACTACTACTACTACTACTACTACTGCTGCTGCTAATCCTACTACTGCTAATCCTACTACTACTACTACTACTACTACTACTACTACTACTACTACTACTACTGCTACTACTGCTACTACTACTACTACTGCTACTACTGCTACTACTGCTACTACTACTACTACTACTACTACTACTACTACTACTGCTACTACTGCTACTACTACTACTACTGCTGCTATTACTGCTATGTGCTATATTCTTGACAGTCAGTGATGCTGTCGTTGAAGCTGTGACTGTGTGAGAAACATAACAACAACACACACAGTGACTTGGTTGGTAAAGTCACCCCTGTTCTGCCAACTGGCTTGTCGTACTCCATGCCTACCTTGCTCAGTGAGTCTTTCACAGTCTCAGTCTACTGGTCAGAGACCGAGAACATGGAGGGAAGTGGAGGGGTGGGTGCTTGGCCATGGTGTGACACAGGAGTGAGGTGTGTGTGTACTGTATGTGTGTGTGTGTGTGGTGAAGTGTGGAGAGAGGGAGAACGGCTGTATGGGGAGATAAGACCAGGGCCTGCCTTCCTCTCCTCCCTGGGATAGGTGACACAGAGAGAGAGAGAGAGAGAGAGAGAGAGAGAGAGAGACAAAGAGAGAGAGAGAGACCGAAACTGAGAGAGAAAGAGAGAGAGAGAGAGACAGAGAGAGAGACCGATACTGAGAGAGAGAGAGACTGAGAGAAAGGACACCACCACCACCACCATCCCCTCTTTACCCACCATCTCACCCCACCTGACCCAGCCTCACCCTATCCCCATGGAGGTAGCTGAATGGGTAAGACTACCCTGAGGGGGGCTGACTAACGATCTGCATGAAATTGGATCAGTGTGTGGATGGCAGTGTCCGAAATGGCACCCTATCCCCTATATAGTGCACTACTTTTGGTCAGAGCCCAATGGGCCCTAAATTATAGGGTCACACTCTGCCAAGCTTCATAGTCATATTTAATAACTGCCACTGAAAATGAATTAACATTATTTGAAACATAGAGGGTCATTTTCTTAATAGAGGGTAATAGACAGTAGGGGGTGTGACTGGGCGTCATAGAGGGACAGTAGGGGGTGTGACCGGGCGTCATAGAGGGACAGTAGGGGGTGTGACTAGGCATCATAGAGGGACAGTAGGGGGTGTGACTGGGTGTCATAGAGGGACAGTAGGGGGTGTGACTGGGCGTCATAGAGGGACAGTAGGGGGTGTGACTGGGCGTCATTGAGGGACAGTACAGGGTGTGACTGGGCGTCATAGAGGGACAGTAGGGGGTGTGACTGGGCGTCATAGAGGGACAGTAGGGGGTGTGACTGGGTGTCATAGAGGGACAGTAGGGGGTGTGACTGGGTGTCATAGAGGGACAGTAGGGGGTGTGACTGGGCGTCATTGAGGGAGAGTAGGGGGTGTGACTGGGCGTCATAGAGGGACAGTAGGGGGTGTGACTGGGTGTCATAGAGGGACAGTAGAGGGTGTGACTGGGCGTCAAAGAGGGACAGTAGGGGGTGTGACTGTGTGTCATAGAGGGACAGTAGGGGGTGTGACTGGGTGTCATAGAGGGACAGTAGGGGGTGTGACTGGGTGTCATAGAGGGACAGTAGGGGGTGTGACTGGGTGTCATAGAGGGACAGTAGGGGGAGTGACTGGGCGTCATTGAGGGAGAGTAGGGGGTGTGACTGGGCGTCATAGAGGGACAGTAGGGGGTGTGACTGTGTGTCATAGAGGGACAGTAGAGGGTGTGACTGGGCGTCATATAGGGACAGTAGGGGGTGTGACTGGGCGTCACAGAGGGACTGTAGGGGATGAGACTGGGTGTCATTGAGGGACAGTAAGGGGTGTGACTGGGCATCATAGAGGGACAGTAGGGGGTGTGACTGGGCGTCATAGAGACACAGTAGGGGGTGTGACTGGGTGTCATAGAGGGACAGTAGGGGGTGTGACTGGGCGTCATAGAGGGACAGTAGGGGGTGTGACTAGGCGTCATTGAGGGACAGTAAGGGGTGTGACTGGTTGTCATAGGGGGACAGTAGGGGTTGTGACTGGTCGTCATAGAGGGACAGTAGGGGGTGTGACTGGGCGTCACAGAGGGACTGTAGGGGATGAGACTGGGTGTCATTGAGGGACAGTAAGGGGTGTGACTGGGCTTCATAGAGGGACAGTAGGGGGTGTGACTGGGCGTCATAGAGGGACAGTAGGGTGTGTGACTGGGTGTCATAGGGGGACAGTAGGGGGTGTGACTGGGTGTCATAGGGGGACAGTAGGGGGTGTGACTGTGTGTCATAGAGTGACAGTAGGGGGTGTGACCGGGCATCATAGAGGGACAGTAGAGGGTGTGACTGGGCGTCATAGAGGCACAGTAGGGGGTGTGACCGGGCGTCATAGAGGGACAGTAGTGGGTGTGACTGGGCGTCATAGAGGGACAGTAGGGGGTGTGACTAGGCGTCATCGAGAGACAATAGGTGGTGTGACTGGGCGTCATAGAGGGACAATAGGTGGTGTGACTGGGCGTCATAGAGGCACGGTAGGGGGTGTGACCGGGCGTCATAGAGGGACAGTAGGGGGTGTGACTGGGCGTCATAGAGGGACAGTAGGGGGTGTGACTGGGCGTCATAGAGGGACAGTAGGGGGGATGACAGGGCGTCATTGAGGGAGAGTAGGGGGTTTTACCGGGTGTCATTGAGGGACAGTAGGGGGTGTGACTGGGCGTCATAGAGGGACAGTAGGGGGTGTGACTGGGCATCATAGAGGGACAGTAGGGGGTGTGACTGGGCGTCATAGAGGGACAGTAGGTGGTGTGACTGGGCGTCATAGAGGGACAGTAGGGGGTGTGACTGGGCGTCATAGAGGGACAGTAGGGGGTGTGACTGGGCATCATAGAGGGACAGTAGGGGGTGTGACTGGGCATCATAGAGGGACAGTAGGTGGTGTGACTGGGCATCATAGAGGGACAGTAGGTGGTGTGACTGGGCATCATAGAGGGACAGTAGGGGGTGTGACCGGGTGTCATAGAGGGACAGTAGGGGGTGTGACTGGGCATCATAGAGGGACATTAGGTGGTGTGACTGGGCATCATAGAGGGACAGTAGGGGGTGTGACTGGGCATCATAGAGGGACAGTAGGGGGTGTGACCGGGTGTCATAGAGGGACAGTAGGGGGTGTGACCGGGCGTCATAGAGTGACAGTAGTGGGTGTGACTGGGCGTCATAGAGGGACAGTAGGTGGTGTGACTGGGCGTCATAGAGGCACGGTAGGGGATGTGACCGGGCGTCATAGAGGGACAGTAGGGGGTGTGACTGGGCGTCATAGAGGCACGGTAGGGGGTGTGACCGGGCGTCATAGAGGGACAGTAGGGGGTGTGACTGGGCGTCATAGAGGGACAGTAGGGGGTGTGACTGGGCGTCATAGAGGGACAGTAGGGGGGATGACAGGGCGTCATTGAGGGAGAGTAGGGGGTTTTACCGGGTGTCATTGAGGGACAGTAGGGGGTGTGACTGGGCGTCATAGAGGGACAGTAGGGGGTGTGACTAGGCATCATAGAGGGACAGCAGGGGGTGTGACTGGGCGTCATAGAGGGACAGTAGGGGGTGTGACTGGGCATCATAGAGGGACAGTAGGGGGTGTGACTGGGCATCATAGAGGGACAGTAGGTGGTGTGACTGGGCATCATAGAGGGACAGTAGGTGGTGTGACTGGGCATCATAGAGGGACAGTAGGGGGTGTGACCGGGTGTCATAGAGGGACAGTAGGGGGTGTGACTGGGCATCATAGAGGGACAGTAGGTGGTGTGACTGGGCATCATAGAGGGACAGTAGGGGGTGTGACTGGGCGTCATAGAGGGACAGTAGGGGGTGTGACCGGGTGTCATAGAGGGACAGTAGGGGGTGTGACCGGGCATCATAGAGGGACAGTTGGGGGTGTGACCGGGTGTCATTGAGGGACAGTAGGGGGTGTGACTGGGCGTCTTAGAGGGACAGTAAGGGGTGTGACTGGGTGTCATAGAGGGACAGTAGGGGGTGTGACCGGGCGTCATAGAGTGACAGTAGTGGGTGTGACTGGGCGTCATAGAGGGACAGTAGGTGGTGTGACTGGGCGTCATAGAGGCACGGTAGGGGGTGTGACCGGGCGTCATAGAGGGACAGTAGGGGGTGTGACTGGGCGTCATAGAGGGACAGTAGGGGGTGTGACTGGGCGTCATCGAGGGACAGTAGGTGGTGTGACTGGGCGTCATAGAGAGACAGTAGGTGGTGTGACTGGGTGTCATAGAGGGACAGTAGGGGGTGTGACTTGGCGTCATAGAGGGACAGTAGGGGGTGTGACTGGGCGTCATAGAGGGACAGTAGGGGGTGTGACTGGGCATCATAGAGGGACAGTAGGGGGTGTGAATGGGCGTCATAGAGGGACAGTAGGTGGTGTGACTGGGCGTCATAGAGGGACAGTAGGGGGTGTGACTGGGCGTCATAGAGGGACAGTAGGGGGTGTGACTGGGCATCATAGACGGACAGTAGGTGGTGTGACTGGGCATCATAGAGGGACAGTAGGGGGTGTGACCGGGTGTCATAGAGGGACAGTAGGGGGTGTGACTGGGCGTCATAGAGGGACAGTAGGTGGTGGGATGTGACTCACGGATGCACTCTGGCTGGGAGCCGCTCCATGTAAGGTCAGCCTGACACAGCCGGGTGGTGGAACCCTGGAGCAGGTGACCCGGGTGGCACTGGAACGCCACCATGCTGCCCACCTGTGTTGGAGTAGAGAGAGACACACAGCTGAGTGCACCTGCATTTACAATAGGGACAGAACTATAGAAAAACACACACGCATGGGCACACTCACGGACACACACACACATACAATAGGTTAGGATCTACAGTATGTGGTTATAGTACCAATGACATAAAGAGTAGCTCACACTCTTACATTCACATTAATCTCAGATGCTTATAACGATTAAAAAGTCCATTGGGCTTCAAGAGGAATAGGAGTGCTTCCATTCAAAGGCTAGTTTGATATCAATGTTGATTTTGATATCAAACAAAGGCAGTGTGTACTGACGTACACATACATGTCAAATATTGAATCCCTGTGAAAGGTTTTGTTTAAACAGCATACATCAAACCAACACGTTCTTTGTCTGTCTGTCTGCCACAGACTGATCACTGATCACTGATGCCCTTTCACAGAGCGACACATCAGGTAAGCTCTTGTCAGCTCTTTTCAGCCCTCTCAGCCTTCCGCTGCTTTGCTTGCATGTGTGTGTGTGTATGTGCATGCGCGACTCTGTGTGTGTGTGATCATCTCTGTGTGTGTGACATTAAACCAAGTGACAGAGTCAGGGGAGTGAAATATGAAAATGTGTCATGGAATGACACAGTGGCTTCACACATTAATTGATTAACACGTCGTCCCCGGCGCTGGAACATGGTCTGACGAGTAATAGACACAGGGCCTTATCTCTGGAATACAATATCTCCTTCACTCTGCTTCAATATCAGTAGCCAGCAAGGCCTCCTCTCCTTCTCCCTCCCTTACTCCCTCAATCTTTATTTCTCCTCCTCCCTCTCTCTCTCTTATCCCTCCCTCTCTTTCTCCCCCCCCTCTCTCGCTCTCTATTTCTCCCCTCTGTCTCTCTCTTTACCCTCTCAATCTCATCACCCTCTCTCTCTCCCTTACTCCTTTGCCCCATTTTCTCATATCTCTCCCTCCCTCTCTCCCTCCCTCCCTCCCTCCCCCCATTCTGAGGACGAGACAAATGATTAATGGGTGTGAAAAGCCTGATATGTCATTGTTCTCTCTGAAGCCTGGGCATGACTTGACCCCAAACATTACATTAAGGCTTGAATTCTTAATGCCAGTGCATTTGGGCAAGAACCCTCACCTGTCCTCCTCCTCCTACCTCTCTCTCCTCCTCCCTCCTTCTCTCTCCTCCTCCCTCCTCCCTCCCCTCCCTCCCTCCGTCCCCCTCCTCCCTCCGTCCCCTCTCCTCCTCCATCCCTCCCCCCCATCCTCCCTCCGTCCCCCCTCCTCCTCCCTCCCTCACTCCGTCCCCCTCCTCCTCTTCCTCCCTCCCTCCCCTTCCTCCTCTTCCTCCATCCCTCCCCCTCCTCCCTCCTCCTCCTTGTCCCCTGGTGAAAATATTTGTGATGTTAATTCATGCTACAAAAATAGTTATTTTCCATGTCTTGTCTTAATGAGGAGGAGCTACTGAAATAGCAGGGAGGGATAACTATCCCCCTCTCACCTTCCCTTCTGTCATCTGTGTGTTATTGTTTTTGTGTTGATTTCTACAGTGGAATAGTAACTCTCTGTATGCATCATGTATTTATCCCACCACCGTAACTCTGAACACAGTATAATGCACTAGTGTTTACATGTACGTCTAGAATAGATTGATGATTTGGTACAGTCTGTCCTAGATAGATGTATTCTATCTAATACAATGTGTATGATGCAGTAGCCCCACAGGCGAGAAGTGGAACACTGTGTTGTCTTTGCCTACATTCTGTGCTTTACTTTTATGTAATTTGATATTTGCTAACTTTCTTTTTGATTCACAATTAGAGGCAAGCCATGCAGCAAATGTGTCTCTCTTTTCCCAAACAAATCAATGCGATTTGCTGTACAGTTTTGCCCTGTTTATCGCTCCTAACAACGTAAACACAGCTCTGTTGGTGGGGGAAAGTCGTAGCGTTTTAAGGCTCATTAGGGACATGAAACGGAGGCAGGACTACTCGTGTTCGCAGGTCATGCTGTGTAGACACCCTAGGACTCCAGAACAGTCAGAAACACACACACACACACACACACACACACACACACACACACACACACACACACACACACACACACACACACACACACACACACACACACACACACACACACACACACACACACACACACACACACACACACACACACAGAGAGACATGCATGCGGGCACACACACACATGGAAGCATGGACGGAAGCATGCACACACACACACACACGCACACAAACACACATAAATAAAACACACAGGAAAATGAAACCTTGTAAACACAGAGTTTCTATTCTCAGCAACAATCCTGTTTTCTGGTTGGCTGTTGATATTTCTAAAACAGTAATGTACAAAACGGTAAGGTGTTTCATAACTTTTTTTGTTCTTTAATTAACATTTCTGCTTCATGTGAAATATCCACAATCACCATCTTTATCACCATGATTGACATAACATCATCATCATTGACATTCATATTGTCACGGTCATTATGGTCTCTGTTCAGACAATACATGCAGAGATCTCAAGTTTAAACAACTCAAATACCAGATGGAATTTGCATATAAGTAATGAACCTATTCATTGCCTCATTTGCATATCATTAGCCAAGGAAAACTTCCCCTTGAGAAAATTACATTATGTAACTTTGTCTGGCCAAAGCATTGTCTCTAAATCAATGTCTTGCCATTCGGCCACGATTTATTGTTTTTTTTACCTATAGTGTTATGGCTTTGTCCAGAAGGTATGAGACTACATGAGCTTGGTGTGTGAATGAGAGACTTGAAGTATTGCAACCACTTTATTTGAAGGGTACCTACTTAAGGACTTCACAACACATTCATATTTCATATAGTACACAGTGCTTAATTTGAGCCGGATCCTGTCGGAACAGGATCCGGCACCTCTCAGATTTGACTTTGTTTGTTCCAGCATCTATTTGGCTGGATCAGGTACCTCTCGCGGCATGATTTATTAATTATTTCACTGTTCGCACTGTAGACATTCTAATAAAAGTGTTAAATCAAGTGGCCTCGTTATTTCTCACGCCCCCCAAAAAGACCATCATGTAAAAGCGCGGTGATCCTTCTGTGTAATCATCCTATCCTGCCACACTGCTTCCAGACTTGCTCTCTTATTTGTACATAGAGGTTATGGGGAGGCCCGGTGTTGTAAGTAACTGATTTTGACACAGGTCTTGGTAGTGGTGGTTAGCTAGTGAAGAGGTCCCTACGTAATCAAGTCCCGTATCATCTTCCTACTAAATTTGAATCGTGGGAAAGCCAAATAAAAAATGTATAAGAAAAGGCAATCGAGTTTGATTACATTTTTCAAGTCCAAAAATCCAGAGAAAGATGGTGAATCGAACCCAGAACGAGCCAGAGAACTGTCATTGCTGGAGGAGAGGAGTGAGGGGCAAACTGTTAGCTAGCAGCAATGCTAATCCCGCCAGTTCAGCATCACCACCGGCACCTCTATTATCTAGTAGGCCTACTAGCGAGTCAGACTCAGCGGGAGAGGGGGAGCTGGGGTGGAGGGGGGCAGTGCATCCACCGACGAAGTGCTCGGAGCAGGTGCAATTTGCAGTTCAAGAACAAGCAAACATATAACCCCTGGCTTGTCATGCAGAATTCAAAGTTGGGCTGTACAACATGCAAAAAGGTAGGGCGCTTGGGTCTAGAAACGACTGGAGGGATTAAACTAGCAAAAGAGTGGGTGGAATGTACAGGAAGTTAACATCCTATGCCTCAGATGAAGAAAAAAAACACAAAAACAAAGAGCCCTCAGAAAAAAGGTTTTTGAACATGCCTGAACCAAGGGGCATTTGGTGGCAGCCAGCCTTGTAGACACGGCTAGAGAGGACACCCAGGTTATAGTTAACACACAAAATGAAAAAATACACTACAGCTAGAGTCTTCAGAACAGCCTTAGGAGGTTAAACGTCACAGCCACAGGCCCGCTCATGGCTTTGAGCAAGAAATGGACTCTCAGGAATTAAATCGACTTGACATGTGGGAGGTTTTGAAAACTAAGGTAGGACTTACTTTATTTTCTTTACAAACTTGTTCTGTACTGTGAATGTAATCTGAATATGTGCTTCATATAATCAAATAGGCAGGATGCCTATATATTCTCATATGTGTGTTCTGCTGTAGCCTACATTGATTTATTTTATTTTAAGTTATATTCCGATATTGTGATATTTGTTCTACTGCTACATTAATGTCTTGAAAATTATATGAAATGTGGGTCTTGTAAGCCCCACAGCTGAGTTTGTATGTATGTATGTATGTATGTATGTATGCATATGGTGGGTGTTCTGCAGTGTCGTCTAAGAATGTTGCTCTACATTGTTGTCTAGAAAATTTGGCTATAAGAAATTCGGACTTGTGTAAGCCCCACAGCTATACTCAAGTATGTAGGCATACTGCAGTGACGTCTAAAATACTTTGAATTAATCAGCACCTTGGAGAGTGCTGTCCGTTTCACCACCATAGATAGTAGGCTACTTGGCTGTTTACTCTGTCTGCTGCGCTGCCACGTTGTGTTTGACACTTTTTTTCTCAATGTTTTTCCGATACGTCAGAGCCCCCGGATAACCCCCTTTCTCGGGCTCACTATGTGTTCCTGGACCTCCCGATTTACAAATTAAGCACTGACAGCACATAACACATTCATAGACAGTACATTACCGAAATATCTTCAGTATGCAATCTGACTGTTATAAGGCCATGAGTTTGAATCAGGTTCATTCTCTCAGGTAAGACCCCCGTATGCGTTCATAAAATACCTTGAAGCCATAGGTTCTGTTCAGAGAACCATAGCGAGGTGTCCCTGGGTTCTCACAGGTAGTACGGGTCGGTTCTGAGAGAAAAAGAGAAAGGAGAACGTTTGTATAACATTATCTTAGAGACCTTTAACTATGGCAGACTTGAGACATACAGGCTGCGTCCCAAATGACACCCTATTCCCTTTATAATGCACTAACTTTGACCAGGGCTCATAGGACTCTGGTCAAAAGTAATGCACTATAGAGGGAATAGGGTGTCATTTGGGACACACATACAGTAACACAGCCACAGGAACAGCTATTGTTCCCATAATGATTCAACATAGCTTACTGCAGTCATACCCAGCCTAAAACAGAGTTGTGTGTCATTGTGTGATTGCGTGTGTGTGCACGTCTGTGTGAGTGCTTATGAAGGTGGTTGAGAAATTAATTTCTATCTGTCTTGAGTGTGTTTCTGTAAGTGCATCAGCAGCAGTGGTAGTGTAACATAACAACCAATTTAATATACTAGGCAGAAGACCCAGTAGGGGGCAGTGTTACTTCAGCGTTGCAGCAGCATCGGGCCCAGCTGTGTGGCTGTGTGGAGGGAAGCAGCATCATTAGGATGTAGAGGACATCCTCGGCCTGACGCATAGACCTGGATTCAATGCAGCCTCAGAAAATGACAGCAGCACACGCCACCACCACTACTGCCTGCCTAGCTAACCCACACAGCAACGTGCCATAGCTAACACTATCGTTTCTGCCTCCTCTCTTCTGTATGAAAACGTAATCATACAGAAAGTCAGTCTGGGAAATGATTGTGCGAACGTAACATAATTAAGTGAAAACAATAGTTTGCACCTATCAAACGAGGCCTGTCTGCACAGAACCTGTTTTGGTTCAATTACATAAATACCGCCTCCCCCTCTCCCCTCCCTCCCTCTCTCCCTTCCCACACTCAGACACACACACTCAGACTCAGTCACACATACAAATAACCCCCTCCCCTCCCTCTCCACTCCACACACTCACAGCAGGAACATCTCATCCCAAGCAATTCTCATCATCCTGAGAGGTCCGTCTTGGAATATATGACATTTCATGAATACTACATATTTATGAAGACAGTATTTGTCCTATAATGTCTGTGCCTCGGTACATTTGTGTTCCATGTTGTGATGTGATAACATTATATGCGACTACTTTGTCAATGCCTTATCATTTACAGTCAAGATGATCTTAAGGTAACTGTATGTCATAAGAATGCCTTTTCAATATGGTAACAGTTAAAGGGGCAATCTGCATTTTGAAACAATAACAAAATGGATTGCCCCTTTAACCATATTTTGATGTGATAAGGACTACATAGCACTGTCATACCAGATGACATAAACAGTCATGACAGCTGATGAACAGCATATGACAACAGAATTGACATAGCCATGTCACAAACAATGTTTAGATCAGCTAGTTAGCTGTTTAAAACTAGTCAAAATATTTCCCTCTATATTTCAGCATATAGACACATCTGTAGGCCAATCAGTCTGATAATTGAAGCTCATTGATTTCAAAGGTCAAATAGGGGGTGCTTATATTTGTCTTGTTTAACCTGTACAGAGTGTGATGTTTTTTGCATATCCCACTCCCCCTGAGACACCCTCGGAGAGTGGGGTCATGGCCAGGGATCAGCCATTATTGACGGCGACCTGGGAGCAATTAGGGTTACGTGCCTTGCTCAAGGGCAGATTGACAGATTTTTTTATCTAGTCGGCTCGGGGATTGGAACTAGCAACCTTCGGTTACTGGCCCAACGGTCTAACCGCTAGACTACCTATCGCCCCATATCAATGATTTATCAGTGTTTACATTTGAGTGTACCATTTCCCAGTTCCTGTGTGGGGCCACATCAATCAATCACACCTATATTATGTGTTCAATGACACACAGGTGAATTAGAGAAGAAATTCAATGTCTTCCAGCGGCCATAAATTACAGCCACCATAATGAGCTATACTGTATTTAAACTCAGGCTACTCTCAATGTTAATTTGTGTAGTACAATACACGGTTACCCAGTACTAAACAGATAACAATTGACTTGTTGCTAATGGTTTTATAATTCAGTGACAAAAGGGGCCTATGACTTGAATATTCATTAGTGAAATAAAGACAATTATCAGTTAGTCATATTGATGTGTGGAGAGTGTCTCCTTTAGGGACCTGGATGAGGTGCTTAATCAGATAAGGATTCAGGAGAAGACTCACAGACACTAGATAGATAATTACAGATATGAAGACAGCAGGTAAGTTAAAGATGCCAGGAAAGGGAGGGCATCAAACATACACTATATGATATGAGTGACAACTAGGGTTGCAACATTCTAGTAACTTTCTAAAAATTCCCAAGTTTTGGAATAGGATGGAATAAGCAGGAAATCCGGGAATACTCCAATTAGCATTTCTAGAAAAACCTGGTAATTGTGGTAAAGTTACCGGAATTTTGCAACCCTAGTGACAACAAAGCCCACGGGCTAGTCTTAAGCCTAGTACTGGTCTAAAAAGCAATTTCAATGGAAGATTTCAACTGAACATACAGATTAAGCCTAGTCCTGGGCTAAAAACCAATTTCAAAGGAAGATTTCAACTGAACATACAGATTAAGTTTAGCCCTGGGCTAAAAGCAATTTCAATGGAATATTTCAACTGAACATACAGATTAAGCCTAGTCCTAGACTTAAAAGGTGTCTGGGAGACTGGCCCTAAATATATCCAGATTGTGTGGTTGGTTCTATAAAAGGCATGTGGATCAATACCCACCATCACACTGTGAGTCATCACAGGGAGTAAGCTGAGTTACTCACTTCAAAGGGATCTGAGATATTTTGAGAAGGGGGTGTGACGTTAAGGGGGAGTGAATGCCTCATTATCTCTCCAACCCCCATTGTCACACCTCTGAGAAGCAGAGGTTACATCCTGTAGGTCTGATATCTGATTGGAGGTTAACTTTACAGTAATACTATTGGTCAACAACTCAGTTTTTGAATCCAAACAATTCAGATGCTTATTTAAGCAATAATACATGAGAGGCCATGTGTTATTCCATTTTTTTTAAGTATTGGGAAAAATTCACTTATATGTGTATTAAAGTAGTAAAAAGTTAAGTATTTGGTCCCATATTCATAGCACACGATGACTACATCAAGCTTGTGATTCTACACATTTGTTGGATGCATTTGCTGTTTGTTTTGGTTGTGTTTCAGATGATTTTGTACCCAATAGAAATGAATGGTAAATAATGTATGGTGTCATTTTGGAGTCACTTTCTCACTCATCATTATTCAAGATCATTATTCACAAGCTTAATGTAGTCATTGCGCGCTATGCATATGGGACCAAATATTTAACTTTTTACTACTTGAATACGCATATAAGTGAATTTTTCCAAATACTTTTGGTCCCCTAAAATGGGGGACTATGTAGAAAAAGTGCTGTAATTTCTAAACGGTTTATCCAATATGGATGAAAATACCCTCAAATTAAAGCTGACAGTCTGCACTTTCACCTCGTAGTCATTGTATCATTTCAAATCCGAAGTGCTGGAGTAAAGAACCAAAACAACCAAAAATGTGTCACTGTCCCAATACTTTTGGAGCTCACTGTACATGCAGAAATACGGATATTAAAACAAACAATTCTGAAAATCACCCTGCAATAGAGCATGCTGGGAAATATGATATATGGCTCTATGTAGAACCCTTCTTGCCTTCCAAAGAACCCTTCTTGCCTTCCAAAGAATCATCAAAGAACCCTTTCTTCCAAAAACAGTTATAAAAAAATTATAGGTAGAACCCTTTTCCTTTCAAAGAACCCTTGTCTTCCAGAAAGGGTTCTTCAGATCAAAAATGGTTCTCTGTAGAACCCTATCCCTCCACATAGAACCCTTTTGGGAAAAAGATTTATACGAATATATGCTACAGCTAGCACTGAAACTAGACAATGGTATCAGCCAGCTCTGAAGGCTAGGGCCAGTAGAATGTCAGTAGTGAGTGCCCCTGATTACATTTACGTAATTTAGCAGACGCTCTTATCCAGAGCTGAGTGCATACATTATTTATTTATTTCAGACTGGCCCCCCATGGGAATCAAACCCACAACCCTGGTGTTGCAAACACCATGCTCTACCAACTGAGCTACATCCCTGCCGGCCATTCCCTCCCCTACCCTGGACGACGCTGGGCCAATTGTGTGCCGCCCCATGGGTCTCCCGGTCGCAGCCGGCTACGACAGAGCCTGGATTCGAACCAGGATCTCTAGTGGCACAGCTAGCACTGCGATGCAGAGACCACTGCGCCACTCGGGTGGCGATGTAACTGAATCCCCCTACAGCCATTCTTACACATTTCATATCTGGGCAGGCTCCATTCTTCTCCTCTGTCAACACACTCTCTTCCCTCGGAGGGCACTAAAAGGAATGACCCTGCCTTTTCTGGAATAAACTTATCAATAAGAGATGTGTGTGGAGGTTAGGGCTGTGTCCCAGATGGCACCCATTATAGTGCACTACTTTGACAAGGGCCCATAGGGCTCTGGTCAAAAGTAGTGCACTATATGGGGAATAATGTGCCATTTGGGACGTAGCCTTGGTATACCTCGGGTGGCCCAGTGTCAGAGGGAGGACATTGATTCCTGTTGTTTGACGTAGTTAAATACTTTACAAGCTGTGCTTTAAGGCACGCAAAGAACGCTAGAAATAGGAAACAGAGATGATGTACTCTCAAGAGGGACAGAAAGGTTATGAGTGTGTATATACACTGAGCATACAAAACATATTGTGTAAAACAAAAAAAGAAATGGAGTAATGAAGCTTTGGGACCAAGTATCACACAAAGGACAGTTGTACACCCAGTTATATATGCTGTGTGACCCTCACGCTTTGTGGGACACGGGCACACACACACAGACACACACACAGTAGATGCTTACCTATACAGCGAGGCTGGAATCCGCTCCAGGAGCCATCGGACTGGCACATGCGTGTAGTGGAGCCCACCGGGATATAGGGGGCGCTACAGCTGAACGACACCTCTGACTGGTAGATGAAGCTGCGTCCCTCTCTGGAGCCATAGGAAGGCACACCAGGGTCCCCACAGAACTTGGCTACAACAACAGATCAACAATAGCAGATCAAAATAAACGTTCAAAAAACACACAGGAGCAATGTTACCGGGTTTCCCCCCAGTGCGGTTTTGATTGAACTTTAGCAAGAAGAGAGCGGAAATCAGACCAGATCAAATTAGAAACGTCAAAATACCCACACAAGAGTAAAGTCACTGGGTTTTGCCCCTGTGCGGGTTTTATTTAACTCCTCCTGCCACAGTATCTCTTTGTATCTGCGATCCTGGGAGGCACCATGGGAGAAGAAGATGGAGTCTTACAGACCAGACAGACATGAATAACATCAACCCTCAAAGGGCTCAAAGCGGTCATTGAGTGCTGACCATCTGTGGCTGTCCAGCAAACACTTGGTCTGTCCAGGAAGAATCAATAATAGATGTTGACGTCATGCTTGGCTGATACATTATAAATGTGCCAAGCAAGACTCCCTCTTTTACTGTCTGGGAACTGGGAGGACTACAAACTTGACTTTTTCCTGATGAATAATAGATACACTGTCAAGATATAAAAAAGAGAGAAAGAGGAAGAGAGAGAGAGCAGAGAGAGTAGACAGAGATGTAGAGAGAGAAGAAGAAATAGAAGAAGAGGAAGAAGAAGAGGATAATAAAAATAAGTGTGCTGCCTGCAAGTTTACAAAGTCACAGGCAGCCATACTTTATTTAATTCCCATAGCCGCTGCTGCACATTGCTCCAGTGTTCTGAAGGGCGGGGATGGGGTATTAGAACTACCTTGATGATTTACTGACCTTTTAACATGCTCTCCCCTCCACCCCTCCAGCTCTCCTACCCTCTACACCCTCCTCCCCTCCACCTCTCCAGCCCTCCTACCCTCTACACCCTCCTCCCCTCCACCCCTCCAGCCCTCCAGCCCTCCTACCCTCTACACCCTCCTCCCCTCCCACCCTCCAGCCCTCCTACCCTCTACAGCCTCCTCCCCTCCACCCCTCCTACCCTCTACACCCTCCTCCCCTTCACCCCTCCAGCCCTCCTACCCTCTACACCCTCCTCCCCTCCACACCTCCACCCCTCCACCCCTCCAGCCCTCCTACCCTCTACACCCTCCTCCCCTTCCCCCACTCCAGCCCTCCAGCCCTCCTACCCTCTACACCCTCCTCCCCTCCAGCCCTCCTACCCTCTACACCCTCCTCCCCTCCACCCCTCCAGCCCTCCTACCCTCTACACCCTCCTCCCCTCCCACCCTCCAGCCCTCCTACCCTCTACACCCTCCTCCCCTCCACCCCTCCACCCCTCCAGCCCTCCTACCCTCTACAACCTCCTCCCCTCCAGCCCTCCAGCCCTCCTACCCTCTACACCCTCCTCCCCTTCATCCCTCCAGCCCTCCTACCCTCTACACCCTCCTCCCCTCCACCCCTCCACCCCTCCAGCCCTCCTACCCTCTACACCCTCCTCCCCTTCCCCCCCTCCAGCCCTCCAGCCCTCCTACCCTCTACACCCTCCTCCCCTCCAGCCCTCCTACCCTCTACACCCTCCTCCCCTTCCCCCCCTCCAGCCCTCCAGCCCTCCTACCCTCTACACCCTCCTCCCCTTCACCCCCTCCACCCCTCCAGCCCTCCTCCCCTCCACCCCTCCTCCCCTTCACCCACTCTCGTTTGAAGCCCTGTCTGATGACCCACTGGGGCAGGCAGATAAGAACTAATTAATTATGTGTAGATTAATAATGATTATCCCCGCCGTTCTTCACTCTGTCATACGGAGACTGACAGACAGGATGGCAGATGCTGAGAGACAAGTAGGTAAACTAAACATGGAGGCGGGTGGGTGAATTATGATTCCCTGGGTGTCTTTCTGTATAGAAGATTCTCCAGGTGTAGAATTTATGGTTGGGTCCTCTGATGTTCAAATGTGCTTTCTAAGGTCTCTGAGTTATGAACTTATAGGTGAATTATGATTCCCTGGCTTGCTGTATGCTAGAGACAGAATCCTCAATAGGTGTAGGAAAGATGGTTGGATCCTCTGATGTTCAAATATGCCTTCTAATGTTTCTGAGTCGTAAAAAGGCAGTGGAGAGAAAAAAAAACAGTGCCATCTGAGTTAATTCCACTGTATTATTTATAATTACTTCTAACAACGGGACTGAAGCCTTGTCTCAGCAAGACAGAAACTTTTTTAAACAAAGGCTTTTCACAAATCCGCTATTGTAAACGCAGCAGACATTGTAACTTTGGAGCCGAGTTCCAAGGAGATGGCATTGGTTTGAGAAAATCTGCCAAAAATATATAACCTTAGTCTTAGACCACCTAATGTAGAGTGACTTGTTCTCCCTTTAGTTCTGTGAATGTGTGTGTGCATGTGTATGTGATTGTATAAGTGTGGTTGTGTGTGTGTGTTTGTGTGTCCGTGTGTGTCCGTGTGAGTGCGCGTTAGTGTGTGTGTGTGTTTGGACGTTTTGGATTGTGTATTAGGGTGATTGCTGTGTGTGTGTGTGTGTGTGTGTGTGTTTGGATGTTTCGGATTGTGTATTAGGGTGATTGTTGTGTGTGTGTGTGTGTTGGACATTTTGGATTGTGTATTAGGGTGATTGCTGTGTGTGTGTGTTTGTCTTGCTCATACTTTTTGGGATGATTCAGCAGCTGTCCACCTGTCTGTCATTGGGCACAGCTGCTCATCATGGTGGAAGCCTTTCACCTCCTGCCTCCCATCACCTGCCCTTTAATGGAAGGCCTCTGCTTGTCTTTTCAATTCAATTTACCATCTTATCTGCAGTACATCACTGTTCCCCTTCATTTTGGGTCAAATTAAAGCGATGGAGACTCGAGGGGCATTAATGCCCAAACGATCGCGGGTGACTGATGTCCCTACAACAGGGGGAAGATCGTCAGACCAGACCAAGGGCCTTATGAATGGCCGCTTCCTCCTCTAACTCAGCTGTCAATCAACCAACCAATGACACCAAGAACCTTGAGATTTTTTTTTGTTCCTCCACAGTGGAGAGCAAGGTGACAGTGTAGCATTCATTCTGAAGCCATTTGTTTCAACTGCAGTGTCGGATACCAAGATCACCTGCTTGAACTGAAAAACAGAACTATAACCCACAAAAGACACATAACCTTTTTCAGTAGCACTTTAGTATGCAGTGCTGACATAACAGGGTAATAGGGAAATAACAAAAAACAACAGGGAACATGGTTAAAACTTTGAAATAACACCGTAACAACTGGGAAATAACACGGTAACAACAGGGAAATAACACAGTAACAAGAAGGAAATAACACTTTAACAACAGGGAAATAACACGGTAACAGGGAAATATCAAGAAACAAGAGGGAAATAACACAGTAACAACCAGGAAATAACACGGTAACAGGGAAATAACAGGAAACAGGGAAATAAAACTAACAATAAGGAAATAACATGGCAACAACTGAGAAATAACACGGTAACAACAGGAAAATAACAAGAGGGAAATAACACAGTAACAAGAGAGAAATAACACAGTAACAACCAGGAAATAACACGGTAACAGGGAAATAACACGGTAACAATAAGGAAATAATATGGTAACAGGGAAATAACACAGTAATAACAGGGAAATTACAGGAAATTACAGGGAATTAACACGGTAACGACAGGGAATCAACACGGTAATGACAGGGAATTACATGGTAACGACAGCGAAATAACATAGTAATGACAGGGAAATAACACGGTAATAAGATAGAAATAACAAGAAAAAACAGGGAAATAACACAGTAACAGGGAAATATCAAGAAACAAGAGGGAAATAACACGGTAACAGGGAAATAACAGGAAACAACAGGGAAATAAAACTAACAATAAGGAAATAACATGGTAACAGGGAAATAACACAGTACCAACAGGGAAATAACACAGTAATAACAGGGAAATTACAGGAAATTACAGGGAAATAACACAGTAATAACAGGGAAAGAACACGTAACGACAGGGAATTAACATGGTAATGACAGGGCATTAACATGGTAACAACAGCGATATAACATGGTAATGACAGGGAAATAACAGGAAATGACAATGTAACAACACGGTAATAAACTGTTCATAATTTGTATGTATCTGCTTAGAAAAGGTGAAATAACGACAAGGAAATAACACAGTAATAACAGGGAAATTACAGGAAATTACAGGGAAATAACATAGTAATGACAGGGAATTCGCACAGTAACGACAGGGAATTAACATGGTAATGACAGGGAAAGAACACGTAACAAAAGGTGAATAACAGGAAACAACAGGGAAATAAAACTGTAACAACAGGAAAATAACAAGAAACAAGAGGGAAATAACACAGTAACAAGAGAGAAATAACACAGTAACAACCGGGAAATAACACGGTAATAGGGAAATAACAGGAAACAACAGGGAAATAACACTGTAACAATAAGGAAATAACATGGTAACAGGGAAATAACACGGTACCAACAGGGAAATAACAGTAATAACAGGGAAATAACAGGAAACAACAGGGAAATAACACGGTAACGACAGGGAATTAACACGTAATGACGGAATCAACACGGTAATGACAGGGAATTAACACGGTAATGACAGGGAATTAACATGGTAACAACAGCGAAATAACACGGTAATGACAGGGAAATAACAGGAAATAACAGGAAATGACAATTTAACAACACGGTAATAAACTGTTCATAGTTTATGTATCTGCTTAGAAACGGTGAAATAACGACAAGGAAATAACACGGTAACAAGAGGGAAATAACATGGTAACGACAGGGAATACACACAGTAACAACAGGGAATTAACATGGTAACGACAGGGAAAGAACACGGTAACAAAAGGGAAATAACATAGCAACAACAGGGAAATAACACAGTAACAACAGGGAAATAACATGGTAACAACAGGAAAATAAGAAACAAGAGGGAAATAACACAGTAACAACCCGGAAATAACACGGTAACAGGGAAATAACAGGAAACAACAGGGAAATAACACTGTAACAATAAGGAAATAACATGGTAACAGGGAAATAACACGGCACCAACAGGGAAATAACAGGAAATTACAGGGAAATAACACAGTAACAACAGGGAAATAACACGGTAACGACAGGGAATTAACATGGTAATGACGGAATCAACACGGTAACGACAGGGAATTAACACGGTAATGACAGGGAATTAACATGGTAACAACAGCGAAATAACACGGTAATGACAGGGAAATAACAGGAAATTACAATGTAACAACACTGTAATAAACTGTTCATAGTTTGTATGTATCTGCTGAGAAAAGGTGAAATAACGACAAGGAAATAACACGGTAACGACAGGGAAATAACATGGTAACAACAGGGAATTAACACGGTAACAAAAGGGAAATAACAGGAAACAACATGGAAAGAACACGGTAACAAAAGGGAAATAACAGGAAACAACAGGGAAAGAATATGTAACAACAGGAAAATAACATGGTAACAACATGGAAATAACAAGAAACAAGAGGGAAGTAACACAGAAACAACAGGGAAATAACACGGTAACAACCGGGAAATAACAGGAAACGACAGGGAAATAACACGGTATCAACAGGGAAATAACGTGGTACGACAGAGAAATAACACGGTAACAACAGGGAATTAACACGGTAGCGACAGCGAAATAACAGGAAACGACAAGGTAACAACACAGTAATAAAAGGGAAATAACAGGAAACAACAGGGAAAGAACAAGGTAACAAAAGGGAAATAACAGGAGACAACAGGGAAATAACGCGTTAACAAGAAGGAAATAACGCGTTAACAGGAAAATAACACAGCAACAACAGGGAAATAACAAGAAACGACAGGGAATTAACACGGTAACGACAGGGAATTAACACGGTAACGATAGGGAATTAACACGGTAACGACAGGGAATTAACACGGTAACGATAGGGAATTAACACGGTAACGACAGGGAATTAATACGGTAACGACAGGGAATTAACACGGTAACGACAGGGAATTAACACGGTAACGACAGGGAATTAACACATAACGATAGGGAATTAACACGGTAACGACAGGGAATTAACACGTAACGATAGGGAATTAACACGTAACGACAGGGAATTAACACGGTAACGACAGGGAATTAACACGGTAACGACAGCGAATTAACAGGAAACGACAGGGAATTAACAGGAAACGACTGGGAATTAACAGGAAACGACAGGCAATTAGCAGGAAACGACAAGATAACAACACGGTAATAAACTGTTCATAGTTTGTATGTATCTGCTGAGAAAAGGTGACATAGCCTTGAATACTTACTACATAGTTTGTGCTTATTACCCGCTATTTATAGTTCTTAATAATGTAATGAATAATTATTTCTACATAACAACCAGTAAAAGTCTTCATACTATATCGTTTTGGCACATTTTACATCGTTATTTAGCAGCTATATACTAACTATGAATGGGTTATTACCACGTTTGTACCCTGTTGTTACCGTGTTATTTCCCTGTTGTTTGCTGTTATTTCCCTGTTTTTACCCTGTTATTTCAGCACTGTAATCTAAAGT
>NW_028157552.1:0-46908 GCF_964263955.1 Coregonus lavaretus
AAGCGAGAGAGAGAGAAAGGGAGAGAGGGAGAAAGCGAGAGAGAGAGAAAGCGAGAGAGGGAGAAAGCGAGAGAGAGAGAAAGCGAGAGAGGGAGAAAGCGAGAGAGAGAGAAAGCGAGAGAGGGGAGAAAATGGAGAAAGGGAGAAAGGGAGAGAGGGAGAAAGGGAGAGAGGGAGAAAGGGACGAGAGGGAGAGAGGGAGAAAGCGAGAGAGGGAGAAAAGCGAGAGAGGGAGAAAGCGGAGAGAGGGAGAAAGGGAGAGAGGGAGAAATGGAGAAAGGGAGAAAGGGAGAAAGGGAGAGAGGAAGAAAGGGAAGAGAGGGAGAAAGGGAGAGAGGGAGAAAGGGAGAAAGCGAGAGTGGGAGAAAGCGAGAGAGGAAGAAAGGGAGAAAGCGAGAGGAGAAAGCGAGAGAGGGAGAAAGGGAGAGAGGGGAGAAAGGGAGGAAAGCGAGAGGGAGAAAGAAAGATATGGAGAAAGCGAGAGAGGGAGAAAGGGAGAGAGGGAGAAAGCGAGAGAGGGAGAATGCGAGAGAGGGAGAAAGCGAGAGAGGGAGAAAGCGAGAGAGGGAGAAAGAAATATATGGAGAAAGCGAGAGAGGGAGAAAGGGAGAGAGGGAGAAAGGGAGAGAGGGAGAAAGGGAGAAAGCGAGAGAGGGAGAAAGGGAGAGAGGGAGAAAGCGAGAGAGGGGAGAAAGGGAGAGAGGGAGAAAGGGAGAAAGCGAGAGAGGGAGAAAGGGAGAGAGGGAGAAAGGGAGAGAGGGAGAAAGCGAGAGAGGGAGAAAGCGAGAGAGGGAGAAAGGGAGAGAGGGAGAAAGCGAGAGAGGGAGAAAGCGAGAGAGGGAGAAAGGGATAGAGGGAGAAAGAAATATATGGAGAAAGCGAGAGAGGGAGAAAGGGAGAGAGGGAGAAAGGGAGAAAGGGAGAAAGAAATATATGGAGAAAGCGAGAGAGGGAGAAAGGGAGAGAGGGAGAAAGGGAGAAAGGGAGAGAGGTAGAAAGCGAGAGAGGGAGAAAGCGAGAGAGGGAGAAAGCGAGAGAGGGAGAAAGCGAGAGAGGGAGAAAGCGAGAGAGGGAGAAAGGGATAGAGGGAGAAAGAAATATATGGAGAAAGCGAGAGAGGGAGAAAGGGAGAGAGGGAGAAAGGGAGAAAGGGAGAGAGGTAGAAAGCGAGAGAGGGAGAAAGCGAGAGAGGGAGAAAGCGAGAGAGTGAGAAATAGGTGGGACAGGAAGAGATAGAAAAAGCCAGGAGAGAGAGAGAGGGATGGTTAGGAGACAGTGATGGGACAGGCTGGCTAGAGAGCAGTTTTTGGGGTCAGTGGATATGGGTTTGTTTAGCTGGTTGTTACGGGTCCTAGCGAGACCTTAAGTAGTGACACACACACAGGAGAGGAGAGTGGCTCACTACACTGATCTGCTCTGCTCACGTCATAGCCAAGCAGACATACAGCAGCAGTGAACTGAACAAAGTGAGAGAGGGAGAAAGGGAGAGAGGGAGAAAGGGAGAGAGGGAGAAAGGGAGAGAGGGAAAAAGCGAGAGAGGGAGAAAGGGAGAGAGGGAGAAAGCGAGAGAGGGAGAAAGGGAGAGAGGGAGAAAGCGAGAGAGGGAGAAAGGGAGAGAGGGAGAAAGGGAGAGAGGGAGAAAGGGAGAGAGGGAGAAGTGAGAGAGGGAGAAAGCGAGAGAGGAAGAAAGGGAGAAAGCGAGAGAGGGAGAAAGGGAGAAAGGGAGAAAGGGAGAGAGGGAGAGAGGGAGAAAGCGAGAGAGGTAGAAAGGGAGAAAGGGAGAAAGGGAGAAAGGGAGAGAGGGAGAAAGGCAGAGAGGGAGAAAGAAAGATAGGGAGAAAGCGAGAGAGGAAGAAAGCGAGAGAGGGAGAAAGGGAGAGAGGGAGAAAGGGAGAGAGGGAGAAAGGGAGAGAGGGAGAAGCGAGAGAGGGAGAAAGAGAGAGAGGAAGAAAGGGAGAAGGCGAGAGAGGGAGAAAGGGAGAGAGAGAGAAAGGGAGAGAGGGAGAAAGGGAGAGAGGGAGAAAGCGAGAGAGGGAGAAAGGGAGAGAGGGAGAGAGGGAGAAAGCGAGAGAGGGAGAAAGCGAGAGAGGAAGAAAGGGAGAAAGCGAGAGGGAGAAAGCGAGAGAGGGAGAAAGCGAGAGAGGGAGAAAGGGAGAGAGGGAGAAAGGGAGAGAGGGAGAGAGGGAGAAAGCGAGAGAGGAAGAAAGGGAGAGAGGGAGAAAGGGAGAGAGGGAGAAATGGAGATAGGGAGAGAGGGAGAAAGGGAGAGAGGGAGAGAGGGAGAAAGCGAGAGAGGGAGAAAGCGAGAGAGGAAGAAAGGGAGAAAGCGAGAGGGAGAAAGCGAGAGAGGGGAGAAAGGGAGAAAGCGAGAGGGAGAAAGCGAGAGAGGGAGAAAGCGAGAGAGGGAGAAAGGGAGAGAGGGAGAAAGGGAGAGAGGGAGAGAGGGAGAAAGCGAGAGAGGAAGAAAGGGAGAAAGCGAGAGGGAGAAAGCGAGAGAGGAAGAAAGGGAGAGAGGGAGAAAGGGAGAGAGGGAGAAAGGGAGAGAGGGAGAAATGGAGAGAGGGAGAAAGCGAGAGAGGGAGAAAGCGAGAGAGGGAGAAAGCGAGAGAGGGAGAAAGCGAGAGAGGGAGAAAGGGAGAAAGGGAGAGAGGAAGAAAGGGAGAGAGGAAGAAAGGGAGAAAGCGAGAGGGAGAAAGCGAGAGAGGGAGAAAGCGAGAGAGGGAGAAAGGGAGAGAGGAAGAAAGCGAGAGAGGGAGAAAGCGAGAGAGGGAGAAAGGGAGAAAGGGAGAAAGGGAGAGAGGAAGAAAGGGAGAAAGGGAGACAGGGAGAGAGGAAGAAAGGGAGAGAGGAAGAAAGGGAGAAAGCGAGAGGGAGAAAGCGAGAGAGGGAGAAAGCGAGAGAGGGAGAAAGGGAGAGAGGAAGAAAGGGAGAAAGCGAGAGTGGGAGAAAGCGAGAGAGGAAGAAAGGGAGAAAGGGAGAGAGGGAGAAAGGTAGAGAGGGAGAAAAGGAGAGAGGGAGAGAGGGAGAAAGCGAGAGAGGTAGAAAGGGAGAAAGGGAGAAAGGGAGAAAGGGAGAGAGGTAGAAAGGCAGAGAGGGAGAAAGAAAGATAGGGAGAAAGCGAGAGAGGAAGAAAGCGAGAGAGGGAGAAAGCGAGAGAGGGAGAAAGCGAGAGAGGGAGAAACGAGAGAGGGAGAAAGGGAGAGAGGGAGAAAGGGAGAGAGGGAGAAGCGAGAGAGGGAGAAAGAGAGAGAGGAAGAAAGGGAGAAGGCGAGAGAGGGAGAAAGGGAGAGAGAGAGAAAGGGAGAGAGGGAGAAAGGGAGAGAGGGAGAAAGCGAGAGAGGGAGAAAGGGAGAAAGCGAGAGAGGGAGAAAGGGAGAAAGCGAGAGAGGGAGAAAGGGAGAAAGGGAGAGAGGGAGAAAGGGAGAGAGGGAGAAAGCGAGAGAGGGAGAAAGCGAGAGAGGGAGAAAGGGAGAAAGCGAGAGAGGGAGAAAGGGAGAGAGGGAGAAAGCGAGAGAGGGAGAAAGCGAGAGAGGGAGAAAGGGATAGAGGGAGAAAGAAATATATGGAGAAAGCGAGAGAGGGAGAAAGGGAGAGAGGGAGAAAGGGAGAAAGGGAGAAAGAAATATATGGAGAAAGCGAGAGAGGGAGAAAGGGAGAGAGGGAGAAAGGGAGAAAGGGAGAGAGGTAGAAAGCGAGAGAGGGAGAAAGCGAGAGAGGGAGAAAGCGAGAGAGGGAGAAAGCGAGAGAGGGAGAAAGCGAGAGAGGGAGAAAGGGATAGAGGGAGAAAGAAATATATGGAGAAAGCGAGAGAGGGAGAAAGGGAGAGAGGGAGAAAGGGAGAAAGGGAGAGAGGTAGAAAGCGAGAGAGGGAGAAAGCGAGAGAGGGAGAAAGCGAGAGAGTGAGAAATAGGTGGGACAGGAAGAGATAGAAAAAGCCAGGAGAGAGAGAGAGGGATGGTTAGGAGACAGTGATGGGACAGGCTGGCTAGAGAGCAGTTTTTGGGGTCAGTGGATATGGGTTTGTTTAGCTGGTTGTTACGGGTCCTAGCGAGACCTTAAGTAGTGACACACACACAGGAGAGGAGAGTGGCTCACTACACTGATCTGCTCTGCTCACGTCATAGCCAAGCAGACATACAGCAGCAGTGAACTGAACAAAGTGAGAGAGGGAGAAAGGGAGAGAGGGAGAAAGGGAGAGAGGGAGAAAGGGAGAGAGGGAAAAAGCGAGAGAGGGAGAAAGGGAGAGAGGGAGAAAGCGAGAGAGGGAGAAAGGGAGAGAGGGAGAAAGCGAGAGAGGGAGAAAGGGAGAGAGGGAGAAAGGGAGAGAGGGAGAAAGCGAGAGAGGGAGAAAGGGAGAGAGGGAGAAAGGGAGAGAGGGAGAAAGGGAGAAAGCGAGAGAGGGAGAAAGGGAGAGAGGGACAAAGCGAGAGAGGGAGAAAAGGAGAGAGGGAGAAAGGGAGAGAGGGAGAAGTGAGAGAGGGAGAAAGCGAGAGAGGAAGAAAGGGAGAAAGCGAGAGAGGGAGAAAGGGAGAAAGGGAGAGAGGGAGAGAGCGAGAGAGGAAGAAAGGGAGAAAGGGAGAGAGGGAGAAAGGGAGAGAGGGAGAAAAGGAGAGAGGGAGAGAGGGAGAAAGCGAGAGAGGTAGAAAGGGAGAAAGGGAGAAAGGGAGAAAGGGAGAGAGGGAGAAAGGCAGAGAGGGAGAAAGAAAGATAGGGAGAAAGCGAGAGAGGAAGAAAGCGAGAGAGGGAGAAAGGGAGAGAGGGAGAAAGGGAGAGAGGGAGAAAGGGAGAGAGGGAGAAGCGAGAGAGGGAGAAAGAGAGAGAGGAAGAAAGGGAGAAGGCGAGAGAGGGAGAAAGGGAGAGAGAGAGAAAGGGAGAGAGGGAGAAAGGGAGAGAGGGAGAAAGCGAGAGAGGGAGAAAGGGAGAAAGGGAGAGAGGGAGACAGGCAGAGAGGGAGAAAGGCAGAGAGGGAGAAAGAAAGATAGGGAGAAAGTGAGAGAGGGAGAAAGGGAGAGAGGGAGAAAGCGAGAGAGGGAAAAAGGGAGAGAGGGAGAAAGGGAGAGAGGGAGAAAGGGAGAGAGGAAGAAAGGGAGAAAGCGAGAGAGGAAGAAAGGGAGAAAGCGAGAGGGAGAAAGCGAGAGAGGGAGAAAGCGAGAGAGGGAGAAAGGGAGATAGGGAGAAAGGGAGAGAGGAAGAAAGGGAGAAAGCGAGAGAGGGAGAAAGCGAGAGAGGAAGAAAGGGAGAAAGCGAGAGGGAGAAAGCGAGAGAGGGAGAAAGCGAGAGAGGGAGAAAGGGAGAGAGGGAGAAAGGGAGAGAGGGAGAAATGGAGATAGGGAGAGAGGGAGAAAGCGAGAGAGGGAGAAAGCGAGAGAGGGAGAAAGCGAGAGAGGGAGAAAGGGAGAAAGGGAGAGAGGAAGAAAGGGAGAGAGGAAGAAAGGGAGAAAGCGAGAGGGAGAAAGCGAGAGAGGGAGAAAGCGAGAGAGGGAGAAAGGGAGAAAGGGAGAAAGGGAGAGAGGAAGAAAGGGAGAAAGGGAGACAGGGAGAGAGGAAGAAAGGGAGAGAGGAAGAAAGGGAGAAAGCGAGAGGGAGAAAGCGAGAGAGGGAGAAAGCTAGAGAGGGAGAAAGCGAGAGAGGGAGAAAGGGAGAGAGGGAGAAAGGGAGAAAGGGAGAGAGGGAGAGAGGAAGAAAGGGAGAGAGGAAGAAAGGGAGAAAGCGAGAGGGAGAAAGCGAGAGAGGGAGAAAGCGAGAGAGGGAGAAAGGGAGAGAGGAAGAAAGGGAGAAAGCGAGAGTGGGAGAAAGCGAGAGAGGAAGAAAGGGAGAAAGGGAGAAAGGGAGAAAGGGAGAGAGGTAGAAAGGCAGAGAGGGAGAAAGAAAGATAGGGAGAAAGCGAGAGAGGAAGAAAGCGAGAGAGGGAGAAAGCGAGAGAGGGAGAAAGCGAGAGAGGGAGAAACGAGAGAGGGAGAAAGGGAGAGAGGGAGAAAGGGAGAGAGGGAGAAGCGAGAGAGGGAGAAAGAGAGAGAGGAAGAAAGGGAGAAGGCGAGAGAGGGAGAAAGGGAGAGAGAGAGAAAGGGAGAGAGGGAGAAAGGGAGAGAGGGAGAAAGCGAGAGAGGGAGAAAGGGAGAAAGGGAGAGAGGGAGACAGGCAGAGAGGGAGAAAGGCAGAGAGGGAGAAATAGGTGGGACAGGAAGAGATAGAAAAAGCCAGGAGAGAGAGAGAGGGATGGTTAGGAGACAGTGATGGGACAGGCTGGCTAGAGAGCAGTTTTTGGGGTCAGTGGATATGGGTTTGTTTAGCTGGTTGTTACGGGTCCTAGCGAGACCTTAAGTAGTGACACACACACAGGAGAGGAGAGTGGCTCACTACACTGATCTGCTCTGCTCACGTCATAGCCAAGCAGACATACAGCTGCAGTGAACTGAACAAAGTTCCTATTCATAAACCGTGTTTGAACTAATCAAAGGATGGAGCATTGCTATAATGCACTTTTTCTTTAAACCCCCTAACGTTCTACTAGCCGGCTACTTGTGGTCTCCCCACGGTCGGACTGAACACTGACTAGACAGTGGTTAGATAATTAGCTAATGAGCTCTGTGTTGTGTTTAATAATGAGCCCAGCCAAGCAGAGCAAAGTTCTCCCATAATCCACTAATGAACCAAGCATCCACATCTTTTTCTATGCCCTATCTAAACAAACTATCTCACTTAAAGGAAAACTCCTTCATTTTTTTATTCTTCATTAGTCGACTGTTGATGCAGTCCCACAATGTTTTGCATGTCAGCAGTCAAGTTTTCAAGATATAGGATTTTCAAGAAGCAAAGTGTCACATTTTGGGACAGTATTAACAGTGGACTAATGCAAAAAGATTCCTAAATACAGTTTTGTGTGAATTTTTCCTTTAATACTGGCAGGCAAGTGACTATTATTCGAGTCACAAGCAAGTCTCAAGTCACAAGGTCCGAGTCTCAAGTCAAGTCCGAAATAGAACAGGTTGAGTCTCGAGTCAAGTCCAAGTCGTGCAATCTAAGAGCAAGTCAAGTCGGGTCACACGCTTTTTCAGGTCAAGTCTCAAGTTAAGTTAAAAACAAATCTATACATGCAATGACTTGTTCAACTACAAATCTTTGTCTATTTATCGAGGCTACCAGACAGCCCTTTTCATTACTTATTAAAATCAAATCAAATCAAATGTTATTTGCCACATGTGCCGAATACAACAGGTGTAGACATTACAGTGAAATGCTTACTTACAAGCCCTTAACCAACAATTCAGTTTTTTAAAGAAAAAGTAAAATAAAAAAAAGTGTTAAGTAAAAAAATAAAAGCAAATAACTAAAGAGCAGCAGTAAAATAAAATAACAGTAGGGAGGCTATATACAGGGGGTTACCGGTACAGATTCAATGTGCGTGGGCACCTGCTAGTCGAGGTAATTGAGGTAATATGTACATGTGGGTAGAGTTAAAGTGACTATGCATAGATAATAAACAGAGTAGCAGCAGCGTAAAAGAGGCCGATAGGGTGGGGTGGGCTGGGGTGGGCAGTGCAAATTGTCCGGGTAGCCATGATTAGCTGTTCAGGAGTCTTATTGCTTGGGGGTAGAAGCTTTTGAGAAGCTTTTGGGTGGCTGGAGTCTTTGACAATTTTTAGGGCCTTCCTCTGACACCACCTGGTATAGAGGTCCTGGATGGCAGGAAGCTTGGCCCCAGTGATGTACTGGGCCATACGCACTACCCTCTGTAGTGCCTTGCGGTCGGAGGCAGAGCAGTTGCCATACCAGGCGGTGATGCAACCAGTCAGGACGCTCTCGATGGTGCATCTGTAGAACATTTTGGGGAATAGACTTCGTCGTGCCCTCTTCACGACTGTCTTGGTATGTTTGGACCATGATAGTTTGTTGGTGATGTGGACAGCAAGGAACTTGAAGCTCTCAACCTGAAGCTCAGTCCTCTTTATTTTCCTGTAGTCCACAATCATCTCCTTTGTCTTGATCACGTTGAGGGAGAGGTTGTTATCCAGTGTCGTCTGCAAACTTATTGATGGTGTTGGAGTCGTGCGTGGCCATGCAGTCATGGGTGAACAGGGAGTACAGGAGGAGACTAAGCACGCACCCCTGAGAGGCCCCTGTGTTGAGGATCAGCGTGGCAGATGTGTTGTTACCTATCCTTACCACCTGGGGGCGGCCCGTCAGGAAGTCCAGGATCCAGTTGCAGAGGGATCTGTTGGGGCGGTATGCAAATTGAGTGGGTCTAGGGTTTCTGGGATAATGGTGTTGATGTGAGCCATGACCAGCCTTTCAAAGCACTTCATGGATACAGATGTGAGTTCTACGGGTCGGTAGTCATTTAGACAGGTTATCTTAGTGTCCTTGGGCACGGGGACAATGGTGGTCTGCTTGAAACATGTTGGTATTACAGACTCAGTCAGGGACATGTTGAAAATGTCAGTGAAGACACTTGCCAGTTGGTCAGCGCATGCTCGGAGTACACCTCTTGGTAATCCGTCTGGCCCTGCGGCCTTGTTAATGTTGACCTGCTTAAAAGTTTCTCACATCGGCTATGGAGAGCGTGATCACATAGTAATCTGGAACACCTGATGCTCTCATGCATGCTTCAGTGTTACTTGCCTCGAAGCGAGCATAGAAGTGATTTAGCTCGTCTGGTAGGCTTGTGTCACTGGGCAGCTCGCGGCTGTGCTTCCCTTTGTAGTCTGTAATAGTTTTCAAGCCCTGCCACATCCGATGAGCATCAGAGCCGGTGTAGTACGATTCAATCTTAGTCCTGTATTGACTCTTTGCCTGTTTGATGGTTCGTCGGAGGACATAGCAGGATTTCTTATAAGCGTCCGGGTTAGAGTCCCGCTCCTTGAAAGCAGCAGCTCTACCCTTTAGCTCAATGCGGATGTTGCCTGTAATCAATGGCTTCTGGTTGGGGTATGTACGTACGGTCACTGTGGGGACGACATCATCGATGCACTTATTGATGAAGCCAGTGACTGTGGTGTACTCCACAATGCTATCGGAAGAATCCTGGATCATATTCCAGTCTGTGCTAGCAAAACAGTCCTGTAGCTTAGAATCTGCATCATCTGACCACTTTTTATTTACAGAGTCACTGTTGCTTCCTGATTAGTTTTTGCGTATAAGCAGGAATCAGGAGGATAGAGTTATGGTCAGATTTGCCAAAGGGAGGGCGAGGGAGAGCTTTGTATGCGTCTCTGTGTGTGGAGTAAAGGTGGTCTAGAGTTTTATTTTCCTCTGGTTGCACATAGAAATTAGGTAGAACAGATTTAAGTTTCCCTGCATTAAAGTCCCTGGCCACTAGGAGCTCTGCCTCTGGATGAGCGTTTTCCTGTTTACTTATGGCCTTATACAGCTCATTGAGTGTAATCTTAGTGCCAGCATCGGGTTTGTGGTGGTAGATAGACAGCTATGAAAAATATAGATGAAAACTCTCTTGGTAAATAGTGTGGTCTACAGCCACGACTCGGTGAAACATAAGATATTACAGTTTTTAATGTCTCGTTGGTGGGATAACCTTAATCATAGGTCGTACAATTTGTTTTCAAATGATTGAACATTGGCTAATAGGATTGAAGGAAGAGGCAGTTTACTCGCTCGCCATCGGATCCTTACAAGGCACCTCGACCTACGTCCACGATATCTCTGTCTCTGTCTCTTTCTCATGTGAATGACAGGGATTTGGGCCTTGTCGGGTGTCTGTAGGATATGCTTTGCGTCCGTCTCGTTGAATAAAAAATCTTCGTCCAGTACGAGGTGAGTAATCGATGTCCTGATATCCAGAAGCTCTTTTTGGTCATAAGAGACGGTGGCAGAAACATTATGTACAGAATAAATTACAAATCACGCAAAAAACCACACATAATAGTACAATTGGTTAGAGGGCTGTAAAACGGCAGCCATCTTCTCCGGCACCATTTAGTCTACAACATATTTTGATTATGTAATAATTAATTTGAACAATAAATTCCAAATGCAAGCTTCATAAGTAAATTATCAAATTCAAGCAAATTTGACATACCTAAAGACCTGATCGTATAGCTGTACAGCAAATCAGCAATCTGTTTGCTAGGTCAGTGGTTCTCAAACATATTGAGCCGTGACCCCCTAAAATGAATGTTTCAAAGCTTGCGACCCTGTGCACGCACATGCACATGCACACGAGCACACACATGCTGCGCAAATGTAGCCTGTCAAACACAGCTTAAACTGTGATGCATTTTCAAAATGCAAGATACAGAAATAAACTGCTTTTTACACCTGCATTTTGAGCTCAAAGTTATTCGTATTAGCAGTCAACTAGGCATATCATGTCGCTTCTCTGGAGTCCAGAGCAAGCAGGATCATATGGCCTACCTGTATGCAGTGGAGGATGCAGGATCGGATGGAACGCATGGTATGTTTGTAGTAGAGGTCTTTACGGTTTCAACAGACCCGGGTTCCTAAATTCTGACTTTTGTCTTGGCTCTGGGTCGGGTCTGATATAATTGCCATGGGTCTCGGGTTTTTGCAATTCAATTGATTTACTGACTGGACCAGATTGGACCTGTCCGCTGTTAATTTAGTGTTTGTATGATGAGAACTGCGCAAGCTTGTTAACTGTGTCAGCCAATTGCAACTCAATAAAACGTATCGCTTATGTCCAGCTGAAACTGGTTCTGGCTGCTCACCTCACATGCGCCTGCTGCTGAGGAGAGAGAGAGAGAGTAAAAGGGGCCTTGGTCTAGGCTACTGTTGATTATGAAGATGGAGTCCTTTTTCTTTTAAGTAAAACTAAAGTTAGAGGAGAAAGAGAATAGTGAAAAGAAGCCGACAAAGGCAATGTCTTCGGGGACAAGTTTTAATATTGTAGTGGACAAAGATGAGAAGAACGTTGGCGCGGCCAAATGGACTGTGTGCAATTTAGATGTAATTTTTTTTTTTACAAACAAATATCGTTATTAATTGGCCAGAATATGTTACATCTTCATTCCATGTATTGAAGATGTTACAGCTATCTTTAGACATATAGCTAGTACCATCAATGAGGTAAATACAAAACGTTAGGAACACCTGCTCTTTCCATGACATAGACTGACCAGGTGAATCCAGGTGAAAGCTATGGTCCCTTATTGATGTCACTTGTTAAATCCACTTCAATCATTGTAGAACTGCAACGCTGCTGGGTTTTTCACGCTCAACAGTTTCCCGTGTGTATAAAGAATGGTCCACCACCCAAAGGATATCCAGCCAACTTGACAACTGTGGGAAGCATTGGAGTCAACATGGGCCAGCATCCCTGTGGAACGCTTTTGACACCTTGTAGAGTCCATGCCCTGACGAATTGAGGCTGTTCTGATGGCAAATGAAATCACCAGGTAGCCTATTGCTGTGACAAAGATGCGTCCGTAGCAGATTGCTAAACTGTATTTTATTTGGATATTATTAACGTAGGCTACTCTGTTTTTGCCAGGCAAAACTGGAGAGAAAATGAGGCAAGTGCTTTCAGGTCAATAATCTTATGTTCGCCCGCTTTGCGCGCCAATGCTGATGACTGGTCATTGGTCAACAGTAAAGATGTGCACATTTTTGCACAGATGAGATGTTTTTTGGTCCTCTGTAGCTCAATTGGTAGAGCATGGCGCTTGTAATGCCAGGGTAGTGGGTTCGATCCCCGGGACCACCCATACGTAAAGATTTATGCACACATGACTGTAAGTCGCTTTGGATAAAAGCGTCTGCTAAATGGCATATTATTAATTATATTTTATATTATTTTTGAAACAATTTGGTGCAATGCTGTAGACCTATGTTAGTACCCAGATCGAATAAGCAAAGGTATAAATATTCAATACAAATGGTAGGCTATATGTAGCCTATTCAAATATTTATAAAATAAAATAAAAACATAATCCCACTCAGTTTTATACTCGCGCCCCCTCAAAACCTTCTCAAAACCCCCAATTTGAGAACCACTGCGCTAGCTCACCCGACCTGTGTTGACTGAAAGTGTGCTGGTCCAATCAGAGGGCCAAGTGTGCGTTTCACTAGCCAATCTCTGGCTGCATTGACAGTAATTCATGGAGACTCTGTCTGTGCCACATAATGTGTGACAAAACGTTACAAAACCTGGCCAGATAATTTCAAGTCGCCAGTCTCAAATCAAAGTTGAGTCCTGAGTCTTAAGGCTCGAAGTCCAAGTCAAGTCTCAATTTATTTTATTTCATATCGAGTCTCAAGTCATGTGACTCCAGTCCACACCTCTGCTGGCAGGATCGTTAGTCGTTTGATTTCAACAAATCTACTTACAATGCTAAGAGTGTGGTTCCAAATTAAATTCTAGAAGACTGCTGTACATTTCACTTTTGTAGTTACTGGTACATAGCTATCTGAAGTATTCTAATCTATCAAAACTCAAAAGTATTTTATTACAACTGTATCTCATACAGCCACTTGTCTCCTGTCTCAAACTTCAAGGACAGCAAATGAATTTCATCTATTTCCCTAACCGAGTGGACTGTTCAAATCAAAGTAACCCCAACTCTAGCTTGTACATATCCACACAACAACACACCAACACATTAGCTTGTTGGCTCCAGTTAGCGTTAGCTCGGTAGCCCCAGTGTCATAGAGCAGAGTGGGAAATGTGACTCACCGGGTCTTTAGCTTGCTGCGCTAGGATGGCGTAGGTGGAGATCCTGCTGCAGAGGCATTTGGTGTGGGCCGTGGCAGAAGCGAGTGTTTGGCAGCTCTCTGTGTCCCAGTTCTCAGCGCCAGCTTCCCTGGAGGTTGGGGAAACACAGTGAGTGACACACACACACAAACACACACACACACACACCAACACACACACACACCCCAAAACACACACAAACCGTCACATGAGAGCATATAGATGCGAGAGAGAGAGAGAGAGCGAGAGAGAGTGTGAGAGTGTGAGAGTGAGATAGAGAGTGTGAGAGTGTGTGTGTGAGAGAGAGAGTGACAGAGAGAGAGAGAGAGAGAGAGAGAGAGAGAGAGAGAGAGAGAGTGTGTGAGAGTGTGAGAGTGAGAGAGTGTGTGTGAGAGAGAGAGTGTGAGAGTGTGTGTGAGAGAGAGTGTGAGAGCGAGAGAGAGAGAGAGAGAGAGAGAGAGTGAGAGAGAGAGAGAGTGTGAGAGTGAGAGAGAGACAGTGTGAGAGAGAGAGAGAGACACACAGAGAGAGAGAGAGAGAGAGAGACACAGAGAGAGAGAGAGAGAGAGAGAGAGAGAGAGAGAGAGAGAGAGAGAGAGAGAGAGAGAGAGAGAGAGACACAGAGAGAGAGAGAGAGAGAGAGAGAGAGAGAGAGAGAGAGAGAGAGAGAGAGAGAGAGAGAGAGAGAGAGAGAGAGAGAGAGAGAGACAGAGAGAGAGAGGTGAGAGAGAGAGAGAGAGAGAGAGAGAGAAGGAGAGAGAGAGAGAGAGAGAGAGAGAGAGAAAGAGAAAGAGAGAGAGAGAGATATTCAGACAGGTTAGATGGCAGTAACCCTGTCCCATTCACCACTCTGAGCTGTATTGGGCTGTGGAGACCACTCAGACAGGGAAAGATCCCATGGACACTTCCTTTCTTCCCTCTATCCTTTACCCATCTATTCATCCCTCTATCCTCAATCCCTCCATTTATCTCTCTATCATTTAGATGGAGAGATAATACTCTTTCTACTTTTCAGTAATATGACCTAGCATTCTTATAACCTAGCATTCTTGTCCTCAAGTCCTAAATTCTGACTTCTGTCACACTAGGGCCGTAGCTTCATATGAGGACACTGAGATTTGAACGTCATTTTTGTATTTTTATCAAAAAGCGTTTTTTGGCAGAAATGTGTTCTGGAACATGTGAACTTTCATCTGCCTTAATAACAAACTTGTATGCCATCTGTAAATATTAGTAAAATTGTTAAATCACGAGCCTAGTTGGTTTAGCCACAGAAAAAGACAGGAAGCTTTGATTGGCTGAGATAATGTGCTGGACATGCCGAGAGATTAGTTCCGATTGGTCTGCCATGTAGCAAGCTTCTGTCTATAACATGAGCTGCTCAGTATGTGTAGATAATCCTTGCTACTGCGGCTTTAAAATAAATAAATAACGTTAGCCATTGAGAACTGCAAAAGTGTTGCTATTGCTCTCAACAACATTGCTGCCCTGAATTTAGCAGGCACTGTCAACAAAGATCAGTGGGAAAAAGTTGTGATGGACTTATTTTCTAAAAAGAAAACGGAAAAGGCACAAGACGTCTTATTTAGTTATAGTGGTTCCAGTCTGCTGTGAAGCATTCATACATGTTATGGGTAAGAGTCTAGCTACATTTTCAGATATTATTCTTTCTAATTTTGTCAGAAAGTCATTTTCATTGCAGGTTAAAGTATACTGTTCGCTAGCTAGCGAACGTTAGCCTGCTGGCTCACTGGCTAACATTACATGTATGATCTGTGTAGTAATATTATTTGTCAACTGTAGGTGCTGTTACTGTGAAATGCAAACGTCTAAGAGCAACAACGGCTCCGCCGAGAAGTGGTAGGTCACACAAGCTCACAGAACAGAACCGCAGAGTGCTGAAGCGCGTAACAATTGTCTGTCATTGCTTGAAACACTCACTACCGAGTTCCAAACTGCCTCTGGAAGCAACGTCAGCACACAAACTGTTCGACAGGAGCTTCATGAAATGGGTTTCCATGACCGAGCAGCCGCACACAAGTCTAAGATCACCATGCGTAATGCCAAGCGTCAGCTGGAGTGGTGTAAAGCTCACCGCCATCGAACTGACGAATGAATCAGGGTTTGGCGGACACCAGGAGAAGGCTACCTGCCTCAAGACATAGTGCCAACTGTAAAGTTAGGTGGAGGAGGAATAATCGTCTGGGGCTGTTTTTCATGGTTCGGGCTAGGCCCCTTAGTTCCAGTGAAGAAAATGTTTGCTTGTTTTTGCTGTTCTCCAAATATAATTTTAGAGTTTTTAAATTGTATACAAATGCATTAAATGAGCTTCCACTCCCCTAATGTTGAAATCTTCTCTCTGTCTCTCTCTTGTCCTGTTGGGTAATGTTGTGTCTCTCCTCTCTCTCCTGTTGAATTCGATAGTGGTCTGCCTCTGCCTCGCTCTCTGTGGTTAATGTGTTTTAAATGGTCTAATAAAAAGTGTGATGTGGGGGTCGATCAATGGGAACATTCAGAGTTTCTAATTGAACTAATGACCAGCCTTACGGACATTGGCACGCCAACCATATGCTCTTCTCTGGCTCTACTACAAATGTCTGTTGCATCAGTATGACCAGTTATAACAGTGATACGAGCCTTCAAAGAGCTGTTATATAGTGACACTAACTGGACTAATGACCAGCCTAACTCACAGCTCTGCCCTGTCTCTGGCACGTCAACTAATTCCATACTGTGGAGCCAGTTATAACAGAGTTGTTATGAGACTTCAAAGAGCTGTTATAGAGCATTACGAATACTCAGCCCTGACACTTACTGAACTAACTGTCAGCCCCCTCAGGACTTGGTGTTAATTAAGTACAGCTGAAACAGAACTTACTGCCTCGGTTATAACACAGCTGAGGTGTAATCAACATTAAACCAGTTGTTAGCGCCGTCACCGAACACCGACAGACACAGAAGGCAAACAGGACGCCATGTTCTTGTTCAAAAGGGGTTATTAATGAAGAAGTTTTTTCCTAATCAATTTCTATTGTCCCTCATGAACCCTGCCATGCGGAATACCCTTTACATTTCCAGTTTGCATCTCAGTTGGAAAGAGAGGTAGAGACACATTTTGAGTTAAGAAACCACCTTCCTTCTAATTGCTATCTCATAGCTGAACTAGGCCGAAGCCTGCTGTGGAAGGGCCCTGGAGTTGGTAGACCCCCAGCTGTGAGGGCACGGTCGGGGGCAAAATGGTATCAGATTGCAGCCTGGTACGGGACAGACAGACACTATGATGTAAACACTGGCATGGCACCAGCTAGAGATTATAATCTGGGCGCTGGCATTTACCACTCAGATTACACTGATTTCCATCGAGAGACACACATGCATGGACGCACATGCACACACACACACACACACACACACACACACACACACACACACACACACACACACACACACACACACACACACACACACACACACACACACACACACATACACACATACACACATACACAGCTGGTTGACATAATTTATAATCAGTGATTATCTGTAACTCTCTGCTTAACTGTGGATAGGCAATGTGTGTCTGTCTATTGCACAAAAATTACATGTTAGAGACCCATCACTTGGAATATGTCATAGCTACATGTCATAGCTACATGCTATAGGTACACATGGGAAGCTATTCTGTAAAACAGCAACAAACTGTTTTGTTTAACCTTTAATTAACTAGGCAAGTCAGTTAAGAACAAATTCTTATTTACAATGACGGCCTTCCCTGGCCAAACCCGGACGACGCTGGGCCAATTGTGTGCCGCCCTATGTGTGTGTGTGTGTGTGTGTGTCAGAGAGATAGAGAGAAAGAGAGTATGCATTGTCATACTCAAGAGTGCACATACGTGCAAGGGTGTGTGTGTGTGTGTGCATGCAATCATGTGTGTGTGTGTTTGTGTGCAAGTGCACCTGTGTGCCTTTAATGAACAGACTCAAAACCCACAATTATGCCTAGCAGCGCTCTGAGAGTTTACAGTCTACCAGGAACAGTAATCAACCTGTGGGGTGAAGAGTATCATTGATCCAAGTGTAAACTTGTAAGAACAGACCTAGGACCAGTTTACCTTTCCAAAATCCTAACTTTAACAAAATTATGTGCTAAACTGACTGGGTTATGCATGTTAATATGCATGTTGTCCCAATCACACACACACACACAGACACACAGACATGAACATAAAGTATAAATACACACCCGCATGCTCACTTGCTCATTAGCAAAAACATGTAGCCTAATGCTATGTGTAGCGTAATGTGTGCGTGTGTGTGTGTGTATGTGTGTGTTGTCTGCGTGCTCACAGTGGGGTGTGTGTAGGATTAACCTCTATTGGTTTGGTTTATGAATAAAGCTTAGTGTACATTGACACTTTTTATTAGAATTTCGCCTGCAACTAAAATCCTGAATTTACTTTTGACCCCTTTAGTTCTAGCTCACAAATAAAGCTAAAATGAATACTAACCGTTTATTATTTTAGCTAGAGATTAAATCCTAAAATTATGCTGAGTGACTTTTTGGGGGTTTAAATGGTGAGTAGAGAGATTTAATTGATTTAAACTGGTTTGGTTACAGCTGACTCCACATTTAGCTGGTGTGTACAACAGTCCCTTACATTTGGTTTTACTTTACTTCATTTTGGCTGCTATTAACACCTGTTTTGGACATTTTCTCTCTCTCTCTGTCTCTCTTTCGCGCTCACTCTCTTTCTCTCTCTCTCTGATCTGAAGGAAAAGAGGTGATAGAGTGAGAGAGTGAGAGAGAGAGCGAAAGAGAGAGAGAGAAAGAGAGAGAGAGAAAGAAAGAGAGAGAATGAGAGAGAAAGAAAGAGAGCGATAGGAGAAGAGAGATGGGAGTGTTAGAGGGTCTATGGTGAGGTGGTCAGGGTGTTAGAGAGTCTATGGTGAGGTGGGAAGGGGTTTAGAGGGTCTATGGTGAGGTGGGAAGGGGTTTAGAGAGTCTATGGTGAGGTGGGAAGGGGTTTAGAGAGTCTATGGTGAGGTGGGAAGGGGTTTAGAGAGTCTATGGTGAGGTGGGAAGGGGTTTAGAGAGTCTATGGTGAGCTGGGAAGGGGTTTAGAGGGTCTATGGTGAGGTGGGAAGGGGTTTAGAGAGTCTATGGTGAGGTGGGAAGGGGTTTAGAGAGTCTATGGTGAGCTGGGAAGGGGTTTAGAGGGTCTATGGTGAGGTGGGAAGGGGTTTAGAGGGTCTATGGTGAGGTGGGAAGGGGTTTAGAGAGTCTATGGTGAGGTGGGAAGGGGTTTAGAGAGTCTATGGTGAGGTGGGAAGGGGTTTAGAGAGTCTATGGTGAGCTGGGAAGGGGTTTAGAGGGTCTATGGTGAGGTGGGAAGGGGTTTAGAGAGTCTATGGTGAGGTGGGAAGGGGTTTAGAGAGTCTATGGTGAGGTGGGAAGGGGTTTAGAGAGTCTATGGTGAGGTGGGAAGGGGTTTAGAGAGTCTATGGTGAGCTGGGAAGGGGTTTAGAGAGTCTATGGTGAGGTGGGAAGGGGTTTAGAGGGTCTATGGTGAGGTGGTCAGGGTGTTAGAGAGTCTATGGTGAGCTGGGAAGGGGTTTAGAGGGTCTATGGTGAGGTGGGAAGGGGTTTAGAGAGTCTATGGTGAGGTGGGAAGGGGTTTAGAGAGTCTATGGTGAGCTGGGAAGGGGTTTAGAGGGTCTATGGTGAGGTGGGAAGGGGTTTAGAGAGTCTATGGTGAGGTGGGAAGGGGTTTAGAGAGTCTATGGTGAGGTGGGAAGGGGTTTAGAGGGTCATGAACAATGTTCCCTCTAAGCTGCAAGCAGCTCCCCTGAGGGCTGCGCGCATAAGAAATATCAGCCGCGCAGAGAAGCACGAGATTTAACTCCACTCAACTTTCTAGAGTTTTCCCTTTTACATTTACACCTTTAGCTAACACTATCAAAGTTTCGCTCTGCTGTGGGAATCGTTCTCGGAATCAACGCAATATTAGCCACTATCCATGTAACATACTGAAACAAAACTAACTATGCAAGATTTAGTATGCAAAACTAAATGTGCAAGAGATGTTTTTGTAGTCAGAGCACTTTGGAGTAGGATTCAATTGGATTGACAGGCAGGACTCAGGGCCTTCTCTACAGAGACCAGTGTGCCATAACCAATCAGAGCTGCATTAGGCCAATATGCAAATATCTATTTACATATATGGATCTGTGACATTCACTTTGAACTGGACTGTGTTTACAGCGTGAGCGGTCGCGAGTAAATGTGCTGTTTTGAGATCAAAGCGAGAGCTGCATGTAGCCACCTGTGCACATTTGTTCATAGTCTTTGCTAGTTAGTGAGGTATTAGCCCAGTTATAGCTAATTTCTAGTCAACAATGGGGGAGTGGTGGCTTCCTACAAGATCACAAAATGTGTGCATTTCTAACCATCATTTAAAAGCGAGTCAGGTAAAGAGCTTTTTTTATGTCTTAGAGGGGCAGTGTTGTATTTTGAGATGGTCTTGAATAAGCTAAGTAGCCAATAGCCAGCAGAGGGTAGCATAATTTATCTGATTCTCTGTAATAATGGTATTGGAATAATAATGAATTTTATTTTGTAAAGTGGTTTCTTGCATCAAACAACACAACATTTTCAGTCACCTCCTTGTCTGAAGAAAAAGTGGATAAACAGGTTAACAGGTCAAGCCCTGCATGTTTTTTCTTCTTCTCAAAAGTCTCATAGAATGTAGACCTACATTGAACACCACACATTTGCTGCTACTGTAGGCTGAATGATAGAACAGCTATTTCCATGTTAAAATGTTAGGGGATGCATTTTGCTCCATGGTTCTTGGTGGTAGGCAGCTCTGGTAGGCCTACATTATGATCAAATAGCCACATTAGCCTACTTGGCTACTGTTAAAACTTAAAGCGGGTACAGCCTCAGTGTTCACAGTAAACGCGCACAGGAAGTTGCACAGAATTTTCACAATGTTTGCTTGCGCTCAGCAGACCTGAAGTTTGCTCAGTGACAAAAAAATTAATTGAGGGAACACTTGACATTATGGATCTGACTTTAGTAGTAACTAGGGTCCGTAATTCTATAGCTCTATAGCTTTTATCTCCAGGAGTGATTAGTATAATTTGCATCTTTATCTGTTGTTGTCTAGTACTGTCTTTTTGCTAGCTAGGGCCATCTACTTTAAGTGCTGCCTGTCTTTCCAGAAGCCTACTTGCTGTGTGAACTGCTGACTGCTATTAATTTACAGATGATAGTTGACACATCAACCAGGATTAAGGGGCAATTCGTGACTGTTGTTGTTTTGGTAATCAGTGGCTGTATTGGAGTGGGAGTGGATTCACCCCTTTTCTGAGAATATAACCAGCTTCTCAGGGGGGCACTAAGCTAAATTGTTTTAAAATGGTCATACCATGGATCATTTATATATATCCTCTTCTGGATCATCCAAATGCACTCTAGCAAACTTCAGACGGGCCTGGACATGTACTGGCTTAAGCAGGGGGACACGTCTGGCACTGCAGGGTTTGAGTCCCTGGCGGCGTAGTGTGTTACTGATGGTAGGCTTTGTTACTTTGGTCCCAGCTCTCTGCAGGTCATTCACTAGGTCCCCCCGTGTGGTTCTGGGATTTTTGCTCACCGTTCTTGTGATCATTTTGACCCCACGGGGTGAGATCTTGCGTGGAGCCCCAGATCGAGGGAGATTATCAGTGGTCTTGTATGTCTTCCATTTCCTAATAATTGCTCCCACAGTTGATTTCTTCAAACCAAGCTGCTTACCTATTGCAGATTCAGTCTTCCCAGCCTGGTGCAGGTCTACAATTTTGTTTCTGGTGTCCTTTGACAGCTCTTTGGTCTTGGCCATAGTGGAGTTTGGAGTGTGACTGTTTGAGGTTGTGGACAGGTGTTTTTTATACTGATAACAAGTTCAAACAGGTGCCATTAATACAGGTAACGAGTGGAGGACAGAGGAGCCTCTTAAAGAAGAAGTTACAGGTCTGTGAGAGCCAGAAATCTTGCTTGTTCGTAGGCGACCAAATACTTATTTTCCACCATAATTTGCAAATAAATGTCACGGTTTCGGCCGAGGCGGCTCCTCCTCCTTGTTCGGGCAGGTTTCGCCGGTCGTCGTCTCCGGAGTACTAGCTGCCACCGCTCTATGTTTCTTGTTTGATTGGTTTTGTCTGTTAGTCACACCTGTTTTGTGTTTTGTCTCATTTAGCACCCTATTTAGTTTCCTTGTTGTTAGTTTAGTGTTGTGTGTAATTGTTCGTGTCGTGTTGTTGCGCTACCCGTGTCGGTACGCTATTTTCATAGCTTCCTCCTTGTGTTAGGAGAGTATTTTCGCACCTGTGTGTGCGCTCGCTATTTTACGCCTGTGTGCGTCTTTTTGCCTCCGGGCTGTTTGGATTTTTTGTGTGCTCTAGTAAAGTCTTGTTGGACTTATCCTCTGCTTCCTGCGCCTGATTCTACACCACACCAATCCACAGCAACGTGACAGAATTCCACACCATACATGGAATCAGCAGGAGCACCCGTCGACATCATGGAGGAGCGTCTCCTTGGTCAAGAGCACCGGATCAACCAGATCGGGCACGCCTTGGAGGGCGTCATGGACACCCTTCGTCGATGGGAAACCAGCGGGGTTCCCACAGCCCCACCTATCGCACCATCACCACCGGACAGCCAGCCCGTCCATCGACCGGAACCCAGTGGGATTCAGCTCTCGCTCCCGAGGGCGTACAATGGCACCGCTGCCGGGTGTCAGGGGTTCCTCTTACAAGTGGAGCTCTACCTTGCCACCATACACCCGGCGCCCTCGGGATACGAGAGCGTTTCCGCCCTCATCTCCTGTCTCACCGGCAAGGCGTTGGAGTGGGCCAACGCCGAATGGAGGGGAATAGACGCCGCCAGAGTCACCTATGCGGAGTTCTCCCGCCGCTTCCGTGCAGTCTTCGACCATCCACCAGAGGGGAAGGCGGCGGGGGAGCGTCTATTCCACCTCCGACAGGGGATGAGGAGCGCTCAAGAGTTTGCGCTGGAGTTCCGGACTCTAGCGGCTGATGCTGGGTGGAATGAGAGGGCCCTCATAGACCACTTTAGATGTAGCCTTCGGGAGGACGTCCGCAGGGAGTTAGCATGCAGGGACACTACACTAACATTTGACCAGCTGGTGAACATGGCCATTCGACTGGACACCCTGCTTGCGACCCGCGGACGTCCCAGGTGGGGGCCTCCCATTCCACCCTCCAGCGCCTCCGAGCAGAGTCCGATGGAGCTTGGAGGTGCTGGCGCTAGAGGGAGAAGAGGTAGGAGCCCGAGGGGGGCAGTCTCCTGCACCAAGTGTGGCCGCGGAGGGCACACCGCGGCTAGGTGCTGGGGAGGGTCCCCTGGTGAGGGAGATGGTAGGTCATACAGTGGGGAGTCCTCCCAGGTGAGTAGGCGCCCTACTTACCCAGAGCTTTCTGTCGTACACATTACATTACCTGTTTGTTTCCCACAGGTTGCACCTCGTTCCCAGCATTAGGCGCTAGTCGATTCAGGCGCAGCTGGGAATTTTGTAGATCGGAAATTCTGTGTTAAGTTAGGGATTCCCCTCCTTCCAGTCGAAAAGCCCTTTCATGTACATGCCTTAGATAGTCGTCCGTTAGGATCTGGGTTGATTGGGGAGGTCACAGCGCCACTTAGGATGATGACGCAGGGGGGTCATGAGGAGACGATTCAACTCTATCTGATCGACTCTCCTGCGTATCCGGTGGTACTGGGGCTTCCCTGGTTGATTACCCATGATCCTACTATTTCGTGGCGAGAGAAGGCTCTTAAAGGGTGGTCTGCTCAGTGTGAGGGGTTATGTCTGGGTGTTTCCGTAGGGGCGACCTCGGTGGAGAGTCCGAACCAGATGCCAGCACTGCACATTCCTCCTGAGTTTGAGGATTTGGCGCTCGTGTTTAGTAAGACCAGAGCGGCACGGTTGCCACCTCATAGACAGGGGGATTGTGCGATAGACCTCCAGACAGGAGCCGCGCTTCCGCAGAGCCATGTGTATCCTTTGTCACAGGAGGAGAAAAGGGCAATGGAAACTTACATTGCCGAGTCTCTGAGACAGGGATACATACGGTCCTCCACTTCTCCCGCGTCCTCGAGCTTCTTTTTTGTGAAGAAAAAGGATGGAGGTTTGCGTCCGTGTATTGATTACCGCGGTCTCAATCAGGTAACTGTGAAATATAGTTATCCACTCCCGCTGATTGGGACCATGACGGAGTCATTACACGGGGCACGGTTCTTCACAAAATTGGACCTCAGGAGCGCATATAACTTGGTGCGCATTAGGGAGGGCGATGAGTGGAAGACAGCATTTAGTACTACCTCCGGCCATTACGAGTATCTCGTCATGCCATATGGGTTAATGAATGCTCCATCAGTCTTCCAATCGTTTGTAGATGAACTTTTCCGGGACATGCAGGCGCAGGGAGTAGTGGTGTACATAGATGATATTCTTGTGTACAGTTCTACTCGGGCCGAGCATGTAGCCCTGGTGCGCAGGGTATTGAGGAGACTGTTGGAGCATGACCTGTATGTCAAAGCTGAGAAATGTCTGTTCTTTCAGGAGTCAGTTTCCTTTTTGGGTTACCAGTTGTCTGCGTCAGGGGTGAGAATGGAGGTGGACCGAGTGGCAGCCGTGCGTAATTGGCAAACCCCAACTACGGTTAAAGAGGTGCAGCGGTTCTTGGGTTTTGCGAATTACTACCGGAGGTTTATCCGGGGTTTTGGACAGGTGGCAGCTCACATAACGTCTCTTCTGAAGGGGGGTCCGGTGCGCTTGCAGTGGTCGGCTGAGGCGGACAGGGCCTTTGGGAGACTGAAGGACCTGTTTACCTCGGCTCCGGTGTTGGCGCACCCGGATCCCACTTTACCCTTCCAAGTTGAGGTGGACGCGTCTGAGGCCGGTATCGGGGCAGTTCTTTCTCAACGATCCGGTACACCACCTAAGCTCCGCCCCTGTGCTTTTTATTCTAAGAAGCTCAGTCCGGCGGAGCGGAATTATGACGTAGGGGACAGGGAGCTGTTAGCCGTAGTACAGGCCCTAAAGGTGTGGAGGCATTGGCTTGAGGGGGCTCAGCACCCTTTCCTCATTCTGACCGATCATCGTAACCTGGAATACATTCGGGCAGCTAGGAGACTGAATCCTCGCCAGGCTCGATGGACTATGTTTCTCGCCCGGTTTGTGTTCAAGATCACTTACATCCCTGGGTCCCAGAACGGGAAGGCAGATGCTCTGTCCCGTCGGTATGACACGGAGGAGAGGTGCGTGGAGTCCATCCCCATACTACCGGAGTCTTGTCTGGTGGCACCGGTGGTGTGGGAGGTCGATGCGGAGATCGAGCGGGCGTTACGCACCGACCCTAGTCCTCCACAGTGTCCGGTGGGTCGGGCGTACGTCCCGCTCGAGGTCCGGGATCGGCTGATTTATTGGGCTCACACGTCCCCCTCCTCTGGACATCCAGGTATTGGCCGGACAGTGCACTGCCTTAGTACGAAGTACTGGTGGCCAACGTTAGCCAGGGATGTGAGGGTTTATGTCTCCTCCTGCTCAGTGTGTGCCCAGTGTAAGGCGCCCAGACACTTGCCCAGGGGTAAATTACAGCCCCTGCCCGTTCCACAACGACCCTGGTCTCACCTCTCGGTGGATTTTGTTACCGATCTTCCCTCCTCACAGGGGAATACCACCATCCTGGTCGTTGTGGATCGGTTCTCGAAGGCCTGTCGTCTCCTTCCCATGCCGGGTCTTCCTACTCCCCTACAGACCGCTGAGGCTCTATTTACTCACGTCTTCCGGCATTACGGGGTGCCCGAGGATATAGTGTCCGATCGAGGCCCCCAGTTTACCTCCAGAGTCTGGAGAGCATTTATGGAACGTTTGGGGGTCTCGGTGAGCCTTACCTCGGGTTACCACCCGGAGAGTAATGGGCAGGTTGAACGAGTCAACCAGGATGTGGGTAGGTTTCTGAGGTCATATTGTCAGGGCCGGCCGGAGGAGTGGGCGAGATATGTGCCCTGGGCCGAGATGGCACAGAACTCTCTCCGCCACTCCTCCACGAGACTAACCCCTTTCCAGTGTGTGTTAGGGTACCAGCCGGTTCTGGCACCGTGGCATGAGAGCCAGATCGAGGCCCCCGCTGTGGATGAGTGGGTGCGGCGCTCGGAGGAGACGTGGAACGCTGCACACGTCCATCTGCAGCGTGCCATACGTCGACAGAAGACGAGCGCCGACCTACACCGCAGTGAGGGGCCAGTGTACGCACCTGGAGATCGAGTCTGGCTCTCAACCAGAAACCTGCCCCTCCGCCTGCCCTACATATGTAACACCTTTTTTTGAGCAGGCACAAAACTACCTCCTTATTTCTATTCATTTTTTAAAACTGGTACCGGTTACCTTCAGATGAGTCCCTTGACACTTGTGGGGGTCGTAGAGCAAAACAGAGAACACCATCGTGTTCGTGAGAATCTCCTCACGTTTGTTTGTAGCCCAAACAGTTTGGATGCTACAAACAGAAGCTGGCATATCGACGGTAACACCTTCAAACGAGTCCCGTGACGCTTGTGGGGGTCGTAGAGGTACTCATCTGTTCATCTCCTCAGTTGAATTCCATGCTGTCACTGTCACTTGTTCACTCAAGCGGAACATTGTTGTCATCTATCGCCCACAAGGAGCCCTTAGAGAGTTCCTCAATTAGCTTTACACCTTGATAAGCTAATTTCCTGATGATGGCTCACCACTCTTCGTACTTGGCGACTTCAACCTCCCGACGTCTGCCTTCGAGTCATATCTTTCCAACTCTCTCTTTTCAATCCTTGACTCTTTTGACCTCACCCTTTCCCAGTCCCCTCCCACTCACAAAGCAGGCAATAAACTTGACCTCATCTTTACTACAGGCTATTTGCTTACTAATCTCACTGCAACCCCCCTCCAGGTCTCTGATCACTACTTTGTTTCCTTTTCTGTCTCTCCTTCCTCCAACCCTAGCCACTCAGCCCCTACCCAAATGGTCACACACCATCACAATATTCAGTCTCTCGCTCCCATTACTCTCTACTCTTCTATCCTATCATCTCTCCCTTCTGCCTCTTCAACCCTACTCTCCTCCCTTTCCGCATCCTATGATTTGCACTGTCCCCTTTCCTCCCGGCCAGCCTGGCCCTCCCCTCTTGCTCCGTGGCTGAGTGACTCATTGCGAGCATCTGCGGGCAGCTGAGCAAAAATGGAGGAAAACTAAACTTCTGGAGGACCTATCATCCTTCCACTCCCTCCTCTCTACCTTCTCTTCCTCTGTATCTGCTGCTAAAGCCACATTCTAGAACTCTACATTTCAAGCTGCCTCTAACCCTAGGAAAATATTTTCCACCTTCTCCTCCCTCCTTAATCATCCACCCCCTCCCTCCTCTCTCTCTGCTGAAGACTTTGTCAACCACTTTGAAAAGAAGTTTGACGACATCTGCTCCTCATTCACTCAGCCTATTGAGTCCACTGGTGCCACTCACACATAACTACCCTATGTCTTGATCGCTTTCTCCCCTCTCTCACCAGATGAAATCCTGCAACTATTGAGGTCCGTCCGCCTGACAACCTGCCCGCTCGACCCCATCCCCTCCTCCCTTCTCCAGAGCATCTCTGGAGACCTTCTCCCCCTGCAACTTATTCAGAATGATGCAGCCTGCCTGGTGTTCAACCTTCCCAAGTTCTCCCATGTCACCCCGCTCCTCCGCACTCTCCACTGGCTTCCAGTCGAAGCTCGCATCCACTACAAGACCATGGTACTTGCCTACAGAGCAGCAAGAGGAACTGCCCCTCCCTACCTCCAGGCTATGCTCAAACCCTATACCTCAACCCAAGCACTTTGTTCTGCCACCTCTGGTCTCTTGGCCCTCCCACCCCTACGGGAGGGCAGCTCCCACTCAGCCGAGTCCAAGCTATTCTATGTCCTGGCATCCCAATGGTGGAACCAGCTTCCCCCTGAAGCTAGGACAGCAGAGTCCCTGCCATCTTCCAAAAACATCTGAAACCCTACCTCTTCAAAGAGTATCTAAAATAATCCCACAGCAACACCCTCACACCACCTTCTCACCCCGACACCCACTTATTTTTTTTTACTAGTCTGACTTTACTGATAACTCCTTTATTGAGGAAAAATGTACTTATTATGACTGTGATATGTGGTTGTCCCACCTAGACATCTTAATATAAATGCACTAACTGTAAGTCACTCTGGATAAGAGCGTCTGTTAAATGACTAAAATGTAAAAATGAAAATAGGCACACTCCCAGGCCTACACGCCCATGGTCACGCCCACACACGCACACACACACACACACACACACACACACACACACACACACACACACACACACACACACACACACACACACACACACACACACACACACACACACACACACACACACACAACAATGGCACATGTAGGCGTGCGGCTTATCCCAAGGAAGAGGGGGAGGACAAAGGACAAAAACTCTCAATCTGGTTATAAGGAGATGGGTGCTTAGGCTTTCCATGAATGAGTGAGAGAATAAGAAAGCAGGACAATGAAAGAAAGAATAAAGGATAGAGGGAGGTTAACACCCTTACAGTCAATGGAAATAGCAAAATATAGAGAAAGAAAGTGATAAAGGATATAGCCTACAGTATAATGGGATATAGGGTACAGGATAAAGTATATAAATACAGGATAAAGAATATAGGGTACAGGATAAAGAATATAGGGTACAGGGTAAAGAATATAGGGTACAGGATAAAGAATATAGGGTACAGGGTAAAGAATATAGGATACAGGGTAAAGAATATAGGGTACAGGGTACAGGATAAAGGGTACAGGGTACAGGATAAAGAATATAGGGTACAGGATAAATAATATAGGGTACAGGATAATGGATATAGGGTACAGGATAAAGGATATAAATACAGGATAAAGAATATAGGGTACAGGATAAAGAATATAGGGTACAGGGTAAATAATATAGGGTACAGGGTAAAGAATATATGGTACAGGGTACAGGATAAAGAATATAAGGTACATGATAAAGAATATAGGGTACAGGATAAAGAATATAGGGTACAGGGTAAAGAATATAGGGTACAGGATAAAGAATATAGGGTACAGGATAAAGAATATAGGGTACAGGATAAAGAATATAGGGTACAGGGTAGATAATATAGGGTACAGGATAAAGAATATAGGGTACAGGATAAAGAATATAGGGTACAGGGTACAGGATATAGGTTACAGGGTACAGGATAAAGAATATAGGGTACAGGATAAAGAATATAGGGTACAGGGTAAAGAATATAGGGTACAGGGTAAATAATATAGGGTACATGGTAAAGAATATAGGGTACAGGATAACGAATATAGGGTACAGGGTAAAGAATATAGGGTACAGGATAAAGAATATAGGGTACAGGATAAAGAATATAGGGTACAGGGTACAGGATATAGGGTACAGGGTACAGGATAAAGAATATAGGGTACAGGATAAAGAATATAGGGTACAGGATAAAGAATATAGGGTACAGGGTACAGGATAAAGAATATAGGGTACAGGATAAAGAATATAGGGTACAGGATAAAGAATATAGGGTACAGGGTACATGATAAAGAATATAGGGTACAGGGTACAGGATAAAGAATATAGGGTACAGGGTAAAGAATATAGGGTATAGGGTAAAGAATAAAGAATATAGGGTACATGATAAAGGATATAGGGTACAGGATAAAGAATATAGGGTACAGGGTACAGGATAAAGAATATAGGGTACAGGGTACAGGATAAAGAATATAGGGTACAGGGTACAGGATAAAGAATATAGGGTACAGGGTAAACAATATAGGGTACAGGGTAAAGAATATAGGGTACAGGGTACAGGATAAAGAATATAAGGTACAGGGTAAAGAATATAGGGTACATGGTAAAGAATATAGGGTACAGGGTACAGGATAAAGAATATAGGGTACATGATAAAGAATATAGGGTACATGATAAAGAATATAGGGTACAGGATAAATAATATAGGGTACAGGATAAAGAATATAGGGTACAGGGTACAGGCTACAGAATATAGGGTACAGGATAAAGAATATAGGGTACAGGATAAAGAATATAGGGTACAGGGTACAGGATAAAGAATATAGGGTACAGGGTACAGGATAAAGAATATAGGGTACAGGGTAAATAATATAGGGTACAGGGTAAAGAATATAGGGTACAGGGTACAGGATAAAGAATATAGGGTACAGGATAAAGAATATAGGGTACAGGGTACAGGATAAAGAATATAGGGTACAGGGTACAGGATAAAGAATATAGGGTACAGAATAAAGAATATAGGGTACAAGATAAAGAATATAGGGTACAGGGTACAGGATAAATAATATAGGGTACAGGGTAAAGAATATAGGGTACAGGGTAAAGAATATTGGGTACAGGATAATGGATATTGGGTACAGGATAAAGGATATAAATACAGGATAAAGAATATAGGGTACAGAATAAAGAATATAGGGTACAGGATGAAGAATATAGGGTACAGGATAAAGAATATAGGGTACAGGGTACAGGATAAAGAATATAGGGTACAGGATAAAGAATATAGGGTACAGGATAAAGAATATAGGGTACAGGATAAATAATATAGGGTACAGGGTAAAGAATATAGGGTATAGGGTACAAGATAAAGAATATAGGGTACATGTTACAGGATAAAGAATATAGGGTACAGGGTAAAGAATATAGGGTACAGGGTAAAGAATAAAGAATATAGGGTACAGGATAAAGAATATAGGGTACAGGATAAAGAATATAGGGTACAGGGTACAGGATAAAGAATATAGGGTACAGGGTACAGGATAAAGAATATAGGGTACAGGGTAAAAATATAGGGTACAGGGTAAAGACTATAGGGTACATGGTACAGGATAAAGAGTATAGGGTACAGGATAAAGAATATAGGGTACAGGATAAAGAATATAGGGTACAGGATAAAGAATATAGGGTACAGGATAAAGAATATAGGGTACAGGGTACAGGATAAAGAATATAGGGTACAGGATAAAGAATATAGGGTACAGGATAAAGAATATAGGGTACAGGGTACAGGATAAAGAATATAGGGTACAGGGTACAGGATAAAGAATATAGGGTACAGGGTAAAGAATATAGGGTACAGGGTAAAGAATATAGGGTACAGGGTACAGGATAAAGAATATAGGGTACAGGATAAAGAATATAGGGTACAGGTTAAAGAATATAGGGTACAGGGTACAGGATAAAGAATATAGGGTACAGGATAAAGAATATAGGGTACATGATAAAGAATATAGGGTACAGGGTACAGGATAAAGAATATAGGGTACAGGGTAAAGAATATAGGGGACAGGGAAAAGAATATAGGGTACAGGATAATCATATAGGGTACAGGATAAAGGATATAGGGATAAAGTATATAGTTGCCAAGAAACTGAAGATCTCGTACAACGCAGTGTACTACTCCCTTTACAGAACAGCGCAAACTGGTCCATTGTCTGTGTTATTTTGCCCATCTTTTATTTTTATTGGCCAGTCTGAGATATGGCTTTTTCTTTGCAACTCTGCCTAGGTCAGCATCCCGGAGTCGCCTCTTCACTGTTAACATTGAGACTGGTGTTTTGCGGGTTCTATTTAATGAAGCTGCCAGTTGAGGATATGTGAGGCGTCTGTTTCTCAAACTAGACACTCTAATGTATTTGTCCTCTTGCTCAGTTGTGCACCGGGGCCTCCCACTCCTCTTTAAATTCTGATTAGAGCCAGTTTTCGCTGTTATGTGAAGGGAGTAGTACACAGTGTTATATGAGATCTTCAGTTACTTGGCAATAGCCTTCATTTCTCAGAACAAGAATAGACTGACGAGTTTCAGAAGAAAGATATTTGTTTCTGGCCATTTTGATCCTGTAATCAAACCCACAATTGCTGATGCTCCAGATACTCAACTAGTCTCAAGAAGGCCAGTTGTATTGCTTCTTTAATCAGCATAACAGTTTTCAGCTGTGCTAACATAATTGCAAAAGGGTTTTCTAATGATCAATTAGCCTTTTAAAATGCTAAACTTGGATTAGCAAACACAACGTGCCATTGGAATGCCTCTGTATGCCTATGTAGATATTCCATAAAAAATCTGCCGTTTCCAGCTACAATAACCATTTACAACATTAACAATGTCTACACTGTATTTCTGATCAATTTTATGTTATTTTAATTGACCAAAAAAATGCTTTTCTTTCGAAAACAAGGACATTTCTAAGTGACCCCAAACTTTTGAACAGTAGTGTACATGTAGGTAGAGTTAAAGTGACTATGCATAGATAATAAACAGAGAGTAGCAGCAGCGTAAAAGAGGGGGGGCATATACATCGATGTTCAGGAGAACTATGGCTTTGGGGTAGAAGATGTTTAGAAGCCTCTTGGACCTACACTTAGTGTTCCGGTACCGCTTGCCGTGCGGTAGCAGAGAGAACAGTCTATGTGTCACACCTCCAGTTGCTCCCCTCCGGCGCTCTGATTCGCCGGTCTACTGAGCCACCTGTCTGAGCGCACCACCTCGGCTACACGGGAATGGAAACCCAACGCACCCTGATCACCTCCAGCGCACCTGCACCTCATCATCTCATCACCACCCCTATTTAGCCCTGGACTGTTCTGTATGATGTTGTGTGTGATTGTTAAGCTTTGTGTCGTTTTGTTGTTATTTCTCTTGATCATTGTTAAGTAAACCTTGACCTTGTTAATTCCTGCATCTGCGTCCTGCCTCTTCGTGTACTCAGTACTCGTCACACTATGACTAGGGTGGCTGGAGTCTTTGACCATTTTTTGGGCCTTCCTCTGACACCGCCTGTTATAGAGGTCCTGGATTGCAGGAAGCTTGGCCCCAGTGATGTAATGGGCTGTACACACTACCCTCTGCACACACACACATACACACACACACACACACACACACACACACACACACAGACAGACAGACAGACAGACAGACAGACACACACACACAGTTATTTAACATGCAACACACTTTCGACATGTGGCGTCTCCAAAACATGCATGCTAGGATGTGTGTGTGATTCTGAGTGTGTGTGAACATGTACAGCATGTGCTTATGTCTGACCTATATATGGCTGGAACAAAGCTTTACAGGACCCATGCAGACCACAACATGGAACTATCACTCTCAGTCCCATAGCTGAATCCATGAGCAGGTTTCAATGTCCGGCAAAATGCTTCCACTTCCACAACCTCATAGACTTTATGACAACAGCAATAAGAAACACAAGCTCACTCTTAAAGTGTATCAGTGAAAAATACTATATTAATCTATATCTAATTCCTTATAGTGTATTTAAATGTAATGGGCTATGAAGGGGAAAGGGTGCCTATAGAGTTTTTTTAAGGTTTGCCTAATTAAATCTCTATCCACAGAGAAGATCCCGCTATATACATTTGTATGAGTGTATCAACACAGGTGGAGAGAGAGAAGTTAGAGTGGGGTTGCCTTGACAACGACCCCCTTTTTTGACGCTGAGATCTGATTCAGACAGCAGTCATTTGCTGACATAGCTACGCAAGTTGTCATAGTAATGACGGGTGGTACTCGTGCTTCGTCTCACTCAGAAGTTGTTTAGCAAGCTTAGGTGACAACAATGCCTGCCATGGACGTTTCCAAGTTGCTTTGAATGTTCTAAATCATAGTGTAAGAACACTTTTAAAGCCTCGAAGGATAAGATGATCCAACTTTCAAAACAAGTCCTTTTTGGCAAGCAACAACAGTCAACACGCTAGCTAGCTAATAAGCTTGCTAGCACACTCACTAATTCATTTGTAAACAATTAAGAAGCTAGTTAGCTACCACATGTTCTTGTCAAACTGTCAACAGAGTAGCTAGCAAATGACAATATATGCCAAATAAGTCTAAAAAAAACACTTGAGGGCATTTGACCATTCAGATACAAATCCAGGAACCAGATTTGTATCTGATTTCAAACCAGCTATGAATGTGGTTTAAATCTGACTCGAAAATATCAGATTCCATGTGCTTTTTGGCAGCTCAGACTGCAGGAAAAATATCAGACTCAAATCGGATATGCGAAGAAATTGGATTTAAGTCACTTCAAACTGCTTGTGTGAACAAGGCTAAAGAGACCAGGAAGTAACACATGAGATCAATTCTAAAATTGGTCCATTAATTTCCATTGAGGAGCCCCATGTGCTCCCAGTGACAATACACTTCCTCAATAATTTTGAGATTCATAACATTAATGTCTAATCGTCAACTTTGTCTTGATGGTGGTTTCGTTATAATGGTGGTGTCGTTACTGTATACGCTATCTCTCTCTCTTACATCTCGTGCAGGAGTGCTTCACTGCAACCTCCTGCTCCTGGCCTTTGGTCCCTGGCCGGTCTAGGCTAATTGCTAACTCCTAAGCCTCTTTAGAGGGATTAGCCATCTTCCTGGTGTGCTAGCTTGTCCAGAGCAAAGGAACACCAGTTGCCGTCAGATCCTTAGATAGCCTATGCAGACTTTGGAAACCTATCCTTCATGTTGGCACCAAAGGATCTGGGACAATAACTAATTTGGATTCTAACTACACTGAACACAAATGTAAACACAACATGTAAAGTGTTGGTCCCATTTTTCATGAGATAAAATAAAAGATCCCAGACATTTTTCATACGCATAAAAAACATATTTCTCTCAGATGTTGTGCACAAATTTGTTTACATCCATGTTAGTGAGCATTTCTCCTTTGCCAAGATAATCCATCCACCTGACAGGTGTGGCATATCAAGAAACTGATTAAACAGCATGATCATTATACAGGTGCACCTTATGCTGGGGACAATGAAAGGCCACTAAAATGTGCAGTTTTGTCACACAACACAATGCCACAGATGTGTTTGAGGGAGCGTGCAATTGGCATGCTGACTGCAGGAATGTACACCAGAGCTGTTGCCAGATAATTAAATGTTCATTTCTCTACCACAAGCCACCTCCAACGTCATTTTAGAGAATTTGGCAGTACATCCAACCGGCCTCACAACCGCAGACCACGTGTAACCATGCCTGCTCAGCACCTCCACATCCGGCTTCTTCCCCGGCGGGATCATCTGAGACCAGCCACCCGGACAGCTGATGAAACTGTGGATTTGCACAACCGAAGAATTTCTGCACAAACTGTCAGAAACCACCTCAGGGAAGCTCCTCTGCATGCTCGTCGTCCTCACCAGGGTCTTGACCTGACTGCAGTTCGGCGTCGTAACCGACTTCGGTGGCCAAATGCTCACCTTCACAGGCCACTTGCACGCTGGAGAAGTTGTGCTCTTCGTGGATGAATCCCAGTTTCAATGGCGTTGTGTGGGAGAGCGGTTTGCTGATGTCAACGTTGTAAAAAGAGTGCCCCATGGTAGTGGTGGTGTTATGGTATAGGCAGGCATAAGTTACGGACAACGAACACAATTGCATTTTATCAATGGCAATTTGAATGCACAGAGATACCGTGACAAGATCCTGAGGCGTGTTGTCGTGCCGTTCATCCGCTGCCATCACCTCATGTTTCAGCATGATAATGCACATCCCCATTTCGCAAAAAAGCTGAAAATGTCCCAGTTCTTCCATGGCCTGCATACTCACCAGATATGTCACCCATTGAGTATGTTTGGGATGCTCTGGATCGACGTGTATGACAGCGTGTTCCATTTCCCGCCAAAATCCAGCAACTTTGCACAGCCACTGAAGAGGAGTGGGAAAAAATTCCACAGGCCACAATCAACAGCCTGATCATCTCTACAGTGCCTTGCAAAAGCATTCATCCCCCTTGGCGTTTTTCCTATTTTTTTGCATTACAACCTGTAATTTAAAATTGATTTTATTTGGATTTCATGTAATGGACATGCACAAAATAGTCCAAATTGGTGAAGTGAAATGAAAAAAATAACTAAATAAAGTCCACCTGTGTGCAATCTAAGTGTCACATGATCTCAGTATATTTACACCTGTTGTGAAAGGCCCCAGAGTCGGCAACACCACTAATCAAGGGGCACCACCAAGCAAGCGGCACCATGAAGACCAAGGAGCTCTCCAAACAGGTCAGGGACAATGTTGTGGAGAAGTACAGATCAGGGTTGGGTTATAAAAAAATATCAGAAACTTTGAACATCCCACAGAGCACCATTAAATCCATTCTTAAAAAATTGAAAGAAGATGGCACCACAACAAACCTGCCAAGAGAGGGCCGCCCACCAAAACTCACAGTTGGAGTGAGTAGTCATGCTGTACTTCGCTCCGCAGGTAATATGTCACACATTACATTACAATGGAACAATTTGATTAGTGTAATGTTAGCTAGCTACATAGTTGTCTTTGTATCAAAGATAAAGGTGTAGTATAGAGAAACTATTGAGGTTAGCTAGCCAGCTACATTCGTTCGCAGCGACGCCATTTTTCAAACAAAGTCAACACCGCAGCCATTGCTAGCTAGCCAACACTACCAGCTAGCAGTACTGTAGCAAATAAATACAATATCATTTTAGCTAGCTACATTTGTTGGCAGCGACGCCGTTTTTCAAACAAAGTCAACACCGCAGCCTTTGCTAGCTAGCCAACACTACCAGCTAGCAGTACTGTAGCAACTAAATACAATATCATTTTAGTGATAGCATGCTAGTTAGTAACTAGCATGCTAGTTAGCTATGGCGTCATAGTATACGGTGCCCTGGGCGGTTTTCACAGAAGAATACTGTTAGCTAGCTGAATAAACTAAGTTCGAGTTTATTCCTAGAAAACATTGAACCGCTGTAGTTTACAACAATTATAATTTCTAAAGTGGAAGTTGGGAGAGTTATATTTGAGTGTTTCAATGAAAGGTAAGTGAGGGAGGCCCCGCTCTCTCGCTTTCCCAGATGTTTAATTCATTTCATTCCGATCTCCTTTGCTTTATTGTAGCCATTTCTGTATCCTGTCAACTATGTGTCTGTCTATCCCTGTTCTCTCCTCTCTGCACAGGCCATACAAACGCTTCACACCGCATGGCTGCTGCCACTCTAATCTGGTGGTCCCTGCGCGCACGACCCACGTGAAGTTCCAGGTCTCCCGCAGCCTCTGGAACTGCCGTTCTGCGGCCAACAAGGCAGAGCTCATCTCAGCCTATGCTACCCTCCAGTCCCTCGACTTCTTGGCGCTGACGGAAACATGGATTACCACAAAAAACACTGCTACACCTACTGCTCTTTCCTCGTCTGATCATGTGTTCTCGCATACCCCAAGATCTGGTCAGCGCGGCGGTGGCAGGAATCCTCATCTCTCCCAAGTGGACATTCTCTCTCTTCCCCCTGACCCATCTGTCTATCTACTCATTTGAATTCCATGCTGTCACAGTCACTAGCCCATTCAAGCTTAACATCCTTATCATTTATCGCCCTCCAGGTTCCTTTGGAGAGTTCATCAATGAGCTTGACGCCTTGATAAGTTCCTTTCCTGAGGATGGCTCACCCCTCACAGTTCTGGGTGACTTTAACCTCCCTACGTCTGCCTTTGACTCATTTCTCCCTGCCTCCTTCTTTCCACTCCTTTCCTCTTTTGACCTCACCCTCTCACCACCCCCCCCCCCCCCCCCCCCCCACCCCCCCCTACTCACAAGGCAGGCAATAGGCTTGACCTCATCTTTACTAGATGCTGTTCTTCTACTAGTCTCACTGCAACTCCCCTCCAAGTCTCCGACCACTACTTTGTATCCTTTTCTCTCTCGCTCTCCTCCAACACTACTCACTCTGCCCCTACTCAGATGGTAATGTGCCATCACAACCTTCGCTCTCTCTCTCCCGCTACTCTCTCCTCTTCCATCCTATAATCTCTTCCCTCTGCTAAATCCTTCTCCCTCCGATCTCCTGACTCTGCCTCCTCAACCCTCCCCTCTCCCTTTCTGGATTTTTTGACTCTCTATGTCCCCTATCCTCCCGGCCGGCTCGGTCCTCCCCACCTGCTCCAAGGCTTGACGACTCATTGCGAGCTCACAGAACAGGGCTCCAGGCAGCCGAGTGGAAATCAAGGAAAACAAGACTCCCTGCGGACCTGTCATCTTTTCACTCCCTCCTCTCTACATTTTCTTCCTCTGTTTCTGCTGCTAAAGCCACTTTCTACCATTCTACATTTCAAGCCTCTGCCTCTAACCCTAGGAAGCTCTTTGCTACCTTCTCCTCCCTGCTGAATCCTCCTCCTCCCCCTCCCTCCTCCCTCTCTGTGGATGACTTCGTCAACCATTTTGAAAAGAAGGTTGACGACATCCGATCCTCATATATTAAGTCAAATGACACCGCTGGTCCTGCTCACACTGCCCTAACCTATGCTTTGACTTCTTTCTCCCCTCTCTCTCCAGATGAAATCGTGCGACTTGTGACGGCCGGCCGCCCAACAACCTGCCCGCTTGACCCTATCCCCTCCTCTCTTCTCCAGACCATTTCCGGAGACCTTCTCCCTTACCTCACCTCTCTCATCAACTCATCCTTGACCGCTGGCTATGTCAGAGAGGCTACAAAGAGATCAAGATAACCCTGAAGGAGCTGCAAAGCTCCACAGCGGAGATTGGAGTATCTGTCCATAGGACCACTTTAAGCCGTACACTCCACAGGAAGAGTGGCCAGAAAAAAAGCCATTGATTAAAGAAACAAATAATCAAACATGTTTGGTGTTCGCCGAAAGGCATGTGGGCGACTCCCCAAACATATGGAAGAAGGTACTCTGGTCAGATGAGACTAAAATTGAGCTTTTTGGCCATCAAGGAAAACGCTATGTCTGGCGCAAACCCAACACCTCTCATCACCCCGAGAATACCATCCCCACAGTGAAGCATGGTAGTCGCAGCATCAAGCTGTAGGGATGTTGTTCATCGGCAGGGACTGGGAAGCTGGTCAGAATTGAAGGAATGATGGATGGCGCTAAATACAGGGACATTCTTGAGGGAATCCTGTTTCAGTCTTCCAGAGATATGAGACTGGAACGGAGGTTCATCTTCAAGCAGGACAATGACCCTAAGCATACTGCTAAAGTAACACTCATGTGGTTTAAGGGGAAACATTTAAAAGTCTTGGAATTACCTAGTCAAAGCCCAGACCTCAATCCAATTGAGAATCTGTGGTATGACTTAAAAATTGCTGTACACCATCAGAACCTATCCAACTTGAAGGAGCTGGAGAAGTTTTGCTTTGAAGAATGGGGAAAAATGCCAGTGGCTAGATGTGCCAAGCTTATAGAGACATACCCAAAGAAACCTGCAGCTGTAATTGCTGCAAATAGTGGCTCTACAAAGTATTGACTTTGGGAGGGTGGTGAATAGTTATGCACGCTCTAGTTCAGTTTTTTTGTCTTATTTCTTGTTTGTTTCACAAAAAAAATTATTTTGCATCTTCAAAGTGGTAGGCATGTTGTGTAAATCAAATGATATAAACCCCCCATCAATCAATTTTAATTCCAGGTTGTAAGGCAACAAAATAGGAAAAATGCCAAGGGGGTGAATACTTTCGCAAGCCACCGTATGTGAAGGAGATGTGTCGCGCTACATGAGGCAAATGATGGTCACACAAGATACTGACTGGTTTTCTGATCCACGCCCCTACCTTTTTTAAAAGGTATCTGTGACCAACAGATGTTTATCTGTATTCCCAGTCATGTGAAGTCCATAGATTAGGGTCTAATTAATTAACAGATTTCCTTATATAATTCAGAAAAATATTTGAAATTGTTTCATGTTGTGTTTATATTTTTGTTCAGTGTAGATTTAAACTTTTGGTATGAACATGATAGAATTTGAAGTCTTAAACATACTCTGCTCTGTGAATCTGTATTTGTGTACTGTGCTTGTGTGCATTATCATGTGTTCACGTCACGTCACACATGCACATTCGCTTCTCCAAGTGTGATATCGGACAGGAACTTAGCCAACGACTCCAAGCCCAGAATGAGTATTTGAATGCCCCATTCGACTGCCACACCCTCCCCTTATAACTTTGTTGATCAAATGGATAAACTGTGTCAACTATTGCTCTGTCTGCTGGTCAAAAATTACATGTACACTAATGCAAGAGAATAGGTCTAAAAATGCTGTTACTCACCCCTTTAGCGCCCAAACTATGGGTCCAGCGATGGAAGTACATCCCAAACTATGGGTCCAGTGATGGAAGTACATCCCAAACTATGGGTCCAGCGATGGAAGTACATCCCAAACTATGGGTCCAGTGATGACTGTAGTGCGTATCTAAAGTTCTGTACAACTAACCTACACTCTAGTTGCCAATACTGTTGCCCTCACATAATGTAGCTACAATCTATACTACAAGCTGTTGCATGGAGCAGCTCTATCCCAATCACCCAGCAATGTCCAGCAGCCCGTATTCAAACTAAACATGTGAAGTAATTCTGACTCTAGCCTAAACGTACGTAGACACAGTATAAAGCAACCTAAAGTCTACATTTGCGCATACTGTGCTAGTTATGTATGGCCTCGCTAAGCTAAAGTCTACGTACTAGAAGTGTGTGTGTAGCGTTTAAAGCAGTGTGTGTGTGTGTAGCGTTTAAAGCAGTGTGTGTGTGTGTGTGTGTGAGCAGTGTTTAAAGCAGTGTGTATGTATGTAGCGTCTGTACGCTAAAGTCAGTCATGCTGTGAAGAGCTGTTTGACAGAGTGGCAGCTTCCCTTCTGCTCTGTTAGACGGAAAAGTGGAGCAGCCGTCACCCATTCCCCCTCCCTCTCCCCCTCTCTCATCCCTCGCTCTGATACCCTCTGACTAGCACGTCCACTGGGCGCCTGCCAGAGGGAGGAAGAGGAGGAGGAAGAACAGGAGGAGAAAATTGAGATCTATTTCCTCTTCAGGTAGATACTGCCAATAGGGGGCTTAATGAAGGGGGGATGTGATGAAGCTTATTCTAACACACACACACACACACACACACACACACACAAACAAACACACACAGACAGACAGATAGCCAAACAGAGAGAGAGAGAGAGAGAGAGAGAGAGAGACAGACAGACAGACAGACAGACAGACAGACAGACAGACAGACGGACAGACAGACAGACAGACAGACAGACAGACAGACAGACAGACAGACAGACAGACAGACAGACAGACAGACAGACAGACAGACAGACAGACAGACAGACAGAGAGAGAGAGAGAGAGAGAGAGAGAGAGAGAGAGAGAGAGAGAGAGAGAGAGAGAGAGAGAGAGAGAGAGAGAGAGAGACAGACTGGCACAACTTTCCATGTTATCAAAACAGCCTCCACTGTACTAGATTGTCACAGGGTTAGGGGAAAAGGGCAAGGCTTAGCCTATTATGATGTTGTTATTTACTAGTAAACAAGCTTCTCTTGATGTGTACAGCATGTCTAATACTATCGCTGTGTTTGGGTCAATGAGCAACATGACAACATTCTTAATCTCCCCCTGTGTTAAACATCCTCCTTACCCTGTCTGACATGTAAGATTTCTACAAGAATCAAAGTGCTATAAAACAGATTTATTTGCAGAATGGCTTAGTTCTGAGACTACATTTGCCTAAGTTACATATTGAACCTTTGATATGTTAACCCTTTATCTGGTCACAGAGATTGTTGCCTGAGCTGGGTAGTTTGAGGAAGTGAAACATGACTGACTGAGTAATGGTGCTCTGTGTTAGGTCAGTTCAGGCTAGGTTGGTCCAGGATTGGCCAGATTTCACCTGGTTTACAGAATGATGCAGGAATGTTGTTATCCAGCTAATCCATGTTTTTGGCTTGAAACATAACCTACAATACACTGTGATATCATATCTACAGTTGAAGTCGGAAGTTTACATACACCTTAGCTAAATACATTTAAACTCAGTTTTTCACAATTCCTGACATTTAATCCTAGTAAAAATCGTCTGTCTTAGGTCAGTTAGGATCAACACTTTATTTTAAGAATGTGAAATGTCAGAATAATAGTAGAGATAATTATTTTACATACATTCAATTCATATTTGGTAGCGTTGCCTTTAAATTGTTTAACTTACCACAATAAGTTGGGTGAATTTTGGCCCATTCCTCCTGACAGAGCTGGTGTAACTGAGTCAGGTTTGTAGGCCTCCTTGCTCGCACACGCTTTTTAAGTTCTGCCCATAAATGTTCTACAGGATTGAGGTCAGGGCTTTGTGATGGCCACTCCAGTACCTTGACTTTGTTGTCCTTAAGCCATTTTGCCACAAATTTGGAAGTATGCTTGGGGTCATTGTCCATTTGGAAGATCCATTTGTGACCAAGCTTTAACTTCCTGTCTTGAGATGTTGCTTCAGTATATCCACATAATTTTCCTTCCTCATGATGCCATCTATTTTGTGAAGTGCATCAGTCCCTACTGCAGCAAAGCACCCCCACAGCATGATGCTGCCACCTGCGTGCTTCACGGTTGGGATGGTATTCTTCCCCCTTTTTCCTCCAAACATAACAATGGTCATTATGGCCAAACAGTTCTATATTTGTTTCATCAGACCAGAGGACATTTCTCCAAAAAGTATGATCTTTGTCCCCATGTGTAGTTGCAAACCGTAGTCTGGCTTTTTTATGGCGGTTTTGGAGCAGTGGCTTCTTCCTTGCTGAGCGGCCTTTCAGGTAATGTCGATATAGGACTCATTTTACTGTGGATATAGATACTTTTGTACCTGTTTCCTCCAGCATCTTCACAAGGTCCTTTGCTGTTGTTCTGGGATTGATTTGCACTTTTCGCACCAAAGTACGTTCATCTCTAGGAGACAGAACGCGTCTCCTTCCTGAGCGGTATGACGGCTGCGTGGTCCCATCATGTTTATACTTGGGTACTATTGTTTGCACAGATGAACGTGGTACCTTCAGGCGTTTGGAAATTGCTCCCAAGGATGAACCAGACTTGTGGAGGTCTTCAATTATTTTTCTGAGGTCTTGGCTGATTTCTTTTGATTTTCCCTTGATGTCAAGCAAAGAGGCACTGAGTTTGAAGGTAGGCCTTGAAATACATCCACAGGTACACCTTCAGTTGACTCAAATTATGTCAATTAGCCTATCAGAAGCTTCTAAAGCCATGATATCATTTTCTATAATTTTCCAAGCTGTTTAAAGGCACAGAAAAATTACGTGTGTCTATTCTCCACCATAACTATTCACTAACTAACTGTCTGCTAAATGACTAAAATGTAATCTGCAAATGTTTTCAATACTGGCCACTAGGGGCAACAGTGAGCGCTAATACCATCAAGTAGGCTTGGGTTTTGCTAGGGCGTTGTGGACAGGGTGGTGAATGGGCATAATCACATGACTCTGGATCTGAAGGTCCCAGTGGCAGACACTGATTTTTTAAATATATATATACAATGGCTTGTGAAAGTATTCACCCCCCTGGGCATTTTTCCTATTTTGTTGGCTTACAACCTGGAATTAAAATATATTTTTTTGGGGTTTGTATAATTTGATTTACACAACATGCCTACCACTTTGAAGATGCAAACTATTTTCTCTTGGGGTATGTCTCTATAGGTTTGACACATCTAGCCACTGGGATTTTTGCCCATTCTTCAAGGCAAAACTGCTCCAGCTCCTTCAAGTTGTATGGGTTCCGCTGGTGTACAGCAATCTTTAAGTCATACCACTGATTCTCAATTGGATTGAGGTCTGGGCTTTGACTAGGCCATTCTAAGACATTTAAATGTTTCCCCTGAAACCACTCGAGTGTTGCTTTAGCAGTATGCTTAGGGTCATTGTCCTGCTGAAAGGTGAACCTCCGTCCCAGTCTCAAATCTCTGGAAGACTGAAACAGGTTTCCCTCAAGAATTTCCCTGTATTTAGTGCCATCCATCATTCCTTCAATTCTGACCAGTTTCCCAGTCCCTGCCGATGAAAAACATCCCCACAGCATGATGCTGCCACCACCATGTTTCACTGTGGTGATGGTGTTCTCGGGGTGATGAGAGGTGTTGGGTTTGCGGCAGATATAGTGTTTTCCTTGATGGCCAAAAAGCTCAATTTTAGTCTCATCTGACCAGAGTACCTTCTTCCATATGTTTGGGGAGTCTCCCACATGCCTTTTGGCGAACACCAAACGTGTTTGCTTATTTTTTTCTTTAAGCAATGGCTTTTTTTTTCGTAAAGCCCAGCTCTGTGGAGTGTACGGCTTAAAGTGGTCATATGGACAGATACTTCAATTTCCGCTGTGGAGCTTTGCAGCTCCTTCAGGGTTATCTTTGATCTCTTTGTGGCCTCTCTGATTAATGGCCTCCTTGCCTGGTCAGTGAGTTTTGGTGGGTGGCCCTCTCTTGGCAGGTTTGTTGTGGTGCCATATTCATTCCATTTTTTAAATAATGGATTTAATTTAAAGTTTCAGATAAAAAAAATTATAACCCAACCCTGATCTTTACTTCTCCACAACTTTGTCCCTGACCTGTTTGGAGAGCTCCTTGGTCTTCATGGTACCGCTTGTCTTGGTGGTGCCCCTTGCTTAGTGGTGTTGCAGACTCTGGGGCCTTTCAGAACAGGTGTATATATACTAAGGTCGTGTGACACTTAGATTGCACACAGGTGGACTTTATTCAACTAATTATGTTACTTCTGAAGGTAATTGGTTGCACCAGATCTTATTTAGGGGCTTCATAGCAAAGGGGGTGAATACATATGCACGCACCACTTTTCCGTGAGTTATTTTTTTCACTTCACTTCACCAATTTGGACTAGTTTGTGTATGTCCATTACATGAAATCTAAATAAAAATCAATTTAAATTACAGGTTGTAATGCAACAAAATAGGAAAAACGGCAAGGGGGATAAATACTTTTGCAAGACATGTATGTCTTTTTTTTTATTACCCTATCCCAAATCTTAACCCTTAATTTAACCATTCAGAATTAATGCCTAAACGTAACATTTTAACCCTTAACTTTGACATTTGACGTTAGGAGAAACAGAGCGATGCTGAGCAGGAGGAGTCAACTCAGGGTGTCAAAAACAGAAATTTAACTTTTGGAGCAACTTAGAAATGTGATGTTTAGAGAAACATTGATAAACATCAGAATCTGAAGTCAAATTGATAAAACCGTGACTATAGAATGCACAGTATGCATTAGACATTATATAATGTACTAGAATAGGTCTCTGTGGTGAACAAACAGGGATTAGATCTAATTATCTTTATTTTTATCCCTGATCCCCTAACTAGACCAGGAAGTACACCAGAAAGTACACCAGGAAGGAGGTTCAAGTTGTATTAGTTGTATGTACGGGATACGCATGGTATACATCATCCAACGAAAGACTTACTTGCACTTTCCTTCTCGGCAATGTAACAACAATGAGAAATAATAAAATATAAGAATACAAACATAAAGTAAATGGCTCAGTAGAAGAGAATATACATTTTAGTATAAGTATAATACAGGAAGGCACAATTTATAGTCAAATAAACATGCTTTGGGGAAGGAGGGGTTGGATGTGAACAACTGTAAGCAACAGTGTTTATGTGTGTGTGTGCGTGCGTGTGTGTGCATGTGCATGCGTCAGTGCGTGTTTGTGTGTGCACATCTGTTTGTGTGCGTGTATTTGCGACTGTGTGAGTCTGTGTTTTTGTATGTGTGCGAGAGAGTGTGTTCTTGTGTGTGTGTGTGCGTGTTCTGACAGCAGGGGGGTCTGGCCTCCAGAGTAGGCCAGTTTTCTGGGTTAGGGGAGAGAGAGATGCTGGGACCACTGTGGAGAGACAAGTAGAAAATACATCATCATTTCCCTTAGCAGAGAGAGACAGAGAGACATGACCCAGCCAGAGAGAGAGAGACAGAGAGGCATGACCCAGCCAGAGAGAGCGAGACAGAGAGACATGACCCAGCCAGAGAGAGAGAGAGAGAGAGAGAGAGAGAGAGACATGACCCAGCCAGAGAGAGAGAGACAGAGAGACATGACCCTGTCAGAGAGAGAGAGTGTAATATTTACTGTTCACTTTTTATTGTTTATTTCACTTTTGTTTATCCATTTCACTTGCTTTGGCAATGTAAACATATGTTGTCCATGCCATAAAGCCCCTTGAATTGAATTGAGAGAGAGCGACACGACCCAGCGAGAGAGAGAGAGAGAGAGAGAGAGAGAGAGAGAGAAGAGAGAGAGAGAGAGAGAGAGAGAGAGAGAGAGAGAGACGACCCAACCAGAAAGAGAGAGAGAGAGACACGACCCAGCCAGAGAGAGAGAGACAAAGACAGAGGCATGACCCAGCCAGAGAGAGAGAGAGAGAGAGAGAGAGAGAGAGATGACCCAGTGAGAGAGAGAGAGAGAGAGAGAGAGAGAGAGAGAGAGAGAGAGAGAGAGAGAGAGAGAGAGAGAGAGAGAGAGAGAGAGAGAGAGAGAGAGAGAGAGAGAGAGACAGACACCCAACGAGAGAGAGTGAGAGAGAGGAGAGAGAGAGAGAGACGACCCAGCCAGAGAAAGAGAGAAACATGACCCAGCGAGAGAGAGAGAGTGAGAGAGACATGAACCAGCCAGAGAGAGAGAGAGACAGAGAGACATGAGCCAGCCAGAGAGAGAGAGAGACATGACCCAGCCAGAGAGAGACAGACAAAGAGAGAGAGAAAGAGAGACATGACCCATCCAGAGAGAGAGAGAGAGAGAGAGACATTACAGTTTCCACGTCATTTTGTGGGCAGTGTGCACATAACCTGTCTTCTCTTGAGAGCCAGGTCTGTCTATGGCGGCCTCTCTCAATAGCAATGCTATGCTCACTGAGTCTGAATTTGGGGTCAGTCACAGTGGTCACGTATTCTCCCACTGTGTACTCACTTTTTAGAGCCATATATGTTTTTTGGTTAATTCTTTCCAGTGTGAAATAGTTATCTTATTGCTTTCTCATAATTTGTTTGGTTCTACATGTGTTTCTGTCCTGGGGTTCTGTTGGGTCTGTTAGTGTTTGTGAACAGAGCCCCAGAATCAGCTGGCTGAGCAGACTCTTCTCTAGGTTCATCTCTCTGTAGGTGAGGGCTTTGCGGTAGAATGTGTGGGCATCACTTCCTTTTAGGTGGTTGTAGAATTTAAAAGCTATTTTCTGGATTTTGAAGACTAGCAGGTATAGTCCTAATTCTGCTCTGCATGCATTGTTTGGGGTTTTGTGTTGTAAACGAAGTATATTTTTGCAGAATTCTGCATGCAGAGTCTCAATTGGGTGTTTGTCACATTTTGAGAATTAATGGTTGGTGAGTGGACCCCCGACCTCAGAACCATAGAGGGCAATGAGTTCGATAACAGATTGAAGTACTTTTAGCCAGATCCTTTTTGGGGTGTTGAGTTTTATGTTCCTTTTGATGGCATAGAAGGCCCTTCTTGCCTTGTCTCTTAGATCGTTCACAGCCTTGTGGAAGTTACCTGTGGTGTTAATGTTTAGGCCGAGGTAGGTGTAATTCTTTGTGTGCTCTAGGGCAACAGTGTCTAGATAAATTTTGTATTTGTTGTCTTGGCTACTGGACCTTTTTTGTCTTACTGAGATTCACTGTCAGGGCCACAGTCTATCAGCATCTGTGAAGAATACTTAAGTGCTGCTGTAGGTCCTCCTTGGTTGGAGACAGAAGCACCAGATCATCTGCAAACAGTAGACATTTGATTTATGAGTCCAGTAGGGTGAGGCCGGGTGCTACAGACTGTTATAATGCCCTTGCCAATTCGTTGATATATACAGTACCAGTCAAAAGTTTGGACACAGATACACATTCAAGGGTTTTTCTTTATTTTTACTATTTTCTACATTGTAGAATAATAGTGAAGACATCAAAACGATGAAATAACACCAAAAAAGTGTTAAACAAATCAAAATATATTTTAAATTTCAGATTCTTCAAATAGCCACCCTTTGCCTTGATGACAACTTTGCACACTCTTGGTATTCTCTCAACCAGCTTCACCTGGAATGCTTTTCCAACAGTCTTGAAGGAGTTCCCACAAATGCTGGGCACTTGTTTGCTGCTTTTCCTTCACTCTGCCATCCGACTCATCCCAAACCATCTCAATTGGGTTGAGGTCGGGGGATTGTGGAGGCCAGGTCAACTGATGCAGCACTCCATCACTCTCCTTCTTGGTCAAATAGCCTTACCCACCTGAACCCAGTTAGAGACCTCACCCCCACCTGAAC